>NC_059219.1:3094388-3194388 GCF_020615455.1 Coregonus clupeaformis
TATATGTTTCTGAATAACAATGAACAACAGTTAAATGTGCATTTTAAAATGAGGCATGGGGAGGGGCTCTACGCAGGTTTTGCCAGCACAGATAGTCTACGGTGCTTTGAGTGTGGGGATTTGGGGCATAAGAGCTTTGCGTGCCCACATAAAGGCCGTAGACAAGGTGAGAGTTCAAGCACCAGTGGGGGAAATCGAGGTCAACGTGCAGGGGGCCATGATACGCAGGCAGCAGAGGCTGGGCCTAGTCATGCGACAGATGGTAGTGTAACTAAGGCTGGGCCTAGTCATGCTACAGATGGTGGGGTAGATGAGGCTGGGCCTAGTCATGCTACAGATGGTAGTGTAGCTAAGGCTGGGCCTAGTCATGCTACAGATGGTAGGGGTAGATGAGGCTGGGCCTAGTCATGCTACAGATGGTAGTGTAGCTAAGGCTGGGCCTAGTCATGCTACAGATGGTAGTGTAGCTAAGGCTGGGTCTAGTCATGCTATAGGTGGTGGTGTAGGTGAGGCTGGGTCTAGTCATGTTATGGATGGTGGTGTAGATGAGGCTGGGCCTAGTCATGCTATAGGTGGTGGTGTAGATGAGGCTGGGTCTAGTCATGTTATGGAGGGTGGGGTAGATGAGGCTGGATCTAGTCGTGTTATGGATGGTGGTGTAGCTGAGACGGGGTCTAGTCATGTCATGGATGGTGGTGTAGATGAGGCTGGGCTTAGTCAGGTTATGCTAGTGGATGAGGAGAGTATAGTGGGAAGGGTAAGCGACTAGGGGAGCGGTGGAGGAGGGTGTCAAGCGGAAGAGGAAAAAGGGGGAGAAGAAAGGAGGTGGGAGGGCAGAGGCTGGTGTGGTGAAAGGCACCAAGGAACATTTGTCTGGTGCTGAGGGGGAGGCCCCGACTAGAGGAAGAGCAGGTGGTCAGGATGGGAGATGGAGACGAGGAGGAGGAAGGTGAGTCTGAGGAGGAAGACGATGAGGAGGATTTCTTTTCAGACTCCTCCTCAATGTGTCCAGAGCTGACAGCCAGTCAGTCAGAGGGGTCAAAGTACACGGTGAGGGAACTGTCAAGGTTCCTGAATGAGACTAAGGGGAAAAAAGTTAATCTTGAGTTTTTTTTTTGCGATCCTGGAAAGTTTGTAAGATCAGTAAAACATGTGTAACCGGTGTGAAATGGCTAGCTAGTTAGCGGTGCGCACTAGTGGCATTTCAATCAGTGACGTCACTCGCTCTGAGACCTTGAAGTAGTTGTTTCCCTTGCTCTGCAAGGGCCGCAGCTTTTGTGGAGCCGGGTCACGGCACCAATGTAACAGTGTTGCTTCAGTCCCTCTCCTCGCCCCTACCTGGGCTTGAACCAGGGACCCTCTGCACACATCGACAACAGTCACCCTCGAAGCACCGTTACCCATCGCTCCACAAAAGCCGCGGCCCTTGCAGATCAAGGGAAACAACTACTTCAAGGTCTCAGAGCGAGTGACGTCACCGATTGAAATGCCACTAGCGCGCACCGCTAACTAGCTAGCCATTTTACACCGGTTACACTCACCCCCCTTTTGACCTCCTCCTTTTCCGCAGCAACCAGTGATCCGGGTCAACAGCATCAATGTAACAGTGTTGCTTCAGTCCCTCTCCTTGCCCCTACCTGGGCTTGAACCAGGGACCCTCTGCACACATCGACAACAGTCACCCTCGAAGCACCGTTACCCGTCGCTCCACAAAAGCCGTGGCCCTTGCAGAGCAAGGGAAACAACTACTTCAAGGTCTCAGAGAGAGTGACGTCACCGATTGAAATGCCACTAGCGCGCACCGCTAACTAGCTAGCCATTTCACACCGGTTACACATGCTATGAAAAATGAGGGGCATGGTGTCCTCTCACCCAGGAAACGGTTTATGTTGAGGAAGTGGGTCACAACCGTGCGTAAAAGTCTACCTTCAGACACTGTTTAGATGAAAGTTTTCTTTCTGGCACTGGGGCTTTTTGAGCTTTGCTATTGGTCTCTTTCTCTGCTGGCTTTTCTCCCACTTCTTATGGAGACTCTTTGGGTAGGCTCGCTTAATATTAATGGCGCCAGAGATGCGGGAAAGAGGAATGTGTTGGGTGAATATGTAAAACAAAAAAAAGTACAGGTGTTGTTTCTGCAGGAGACGCATAGCGATGTGGTGAATGAAGTTGATTGGGGGCTCTGGTGGAAAGGGATATGTGTGCTGAGCCATGGGACAAATGTTAGTGCAGGGGTGGCAGTCCTTTTTGTACCGGGTCTGTCTGTAAAAATTTGCTCCTCAGAAGAGGTGTGTAGGGGTAGACTGCTTGTAGTAAAAGCAGAAATTAACAACAGGGGTTTTGTCTTTATAAATATGTATGCGCCTAACACAGGGAGAGAGAGGGGGCTTCTATTTGGGTGTCTTAGACAGGAACTCTCACAGATATTGCCTGAGGAGACGCTGGTGGTCGGCGGGGACTGAAACTGTACGATGGATTTTATGAAAGACAGAAATGGGAGGAGCCTCATTCTGGTTCAGTGCGGGTGTTAAGGGACATTATTAATCAGTTTGACCTAGTGGATGTTTGGAGAACTAGACAGCCCAACACAAGACCATATACATGGGTGAAGGTCTTTGGGGCTAGGGTGAGTGCAGCCAGGCTTGATCAATTGTACATGTCTAGGAATCAGAGCAATAGGCTGTTGGGCGCTACCATTCTCCTGGTAGGTTTTTCAGATCATCACATAACCATGGCTCGGCTGTCTATTTCACCAGGGCCTCGGCAGGCATCGTATTGGAAGTTTAATGTAAAGCTCTTACAAGATGCCACTTTTTTCTCAGGTTTCCAGACTTTTGGGGAAAGGTGGGGGCAGCGAAGAGAGGAGTATGAGTCTCTGAGTCAATGGTGGGATGTGGGAAAAGTCCAAATTCGGCTTTTCTGCCAACTGTATACAGCTCTCTCATCCTCAGAGGCTAGGAGAGTATTGGGGGAACTCGAGCGTAGTATTAGTGAGATGGAGGTAGAGCTGGTGGGGCAAGGTAATGTAGGCTTCCAGGCTAATTTAGCTGAACTACGTAGGGACCGGGGAGTCGATGGACTCCCAGTGGAGTTTTATAAAAGGTTCTGGGGAATAATTGGACTGGACTTCTTTTGCGTGTTGCGTGAGTGCGTCGGGGTAGGAGAGTTGCCGATGAGCTGCCGGAGGGCGGCTCTAACTCTCCTGCCCAAAAAAGGGGACTTGTGTGAACTTAAGAACTGGAGGCCTGTGGCATTGCTCTGTGCGGACTACAAGATATTTGCCAAGGTCCTCGCTAACAGACTGAAGTCCCATCTGGACTCTATAGTACACAAGGATATATTGTGTACCAGGACGCTCAATCACGGACAACTTGTTCTTAATCAGGGACATGTTGGAATTGTCAAGAGGTTCTAATGTGAACTTTGGTCTGGTCTCTTTAGATCAAGAGAAGGCTTTTGATAGAGTGGTCCATGAGTATCTGTTTAATGTGATGTCTGTGTTTGGGCAGTTATGTACACTAGCCATTGAGCCTTTTTTGGGCCTGTACGCAGGAGACTGCAGGGAGTGTGCTGGACAGGCATAGCAGTGTCAGCGTATAAAGATGACATTTCTGTGATGGTCAGGGATGGTCAGGATATGCAGGCACTAGAGAATAGTCTGAAGGTGTACGAGGGAGCTTCGTCAGCTAAGGTAAACTGGGGCAAGAGCAAAGCTCTGTTATGTGGGGCATGGGGGGATAGGGCCCTCCTCTGCTTCCAGGGGGTTTGCAGTGGGGTTGTGAAGGGCTTAAAATGTTGGTGGTGTACCTGGGCTCGGAGAGGTGGGTCATGAAGAACTGGGAGGGGATGTCACAGGCAGTGGTGTCAAGACTGGCCAGGTGGAGGTGGCTCCTGCCCCAAGTGTCATATAGAGGGAGGGTGCTGATAATCAACAACCTGGTGGCATCTTCCCTGTGGCATAAACTGGCTGTCCTCAACCCCCCGCCGGTCTGCAACGCAAGCTGGTGGATTTTTTCTGGTCGGGCCATCACTGGCTGAGGGCGGCAGTGTTGTATATGTCCGTAAATGAAGGAGGACAGGGCCTGGTGGAACTGGAAAGCAGGGTGGCTGCATTCCAACTAAAGACGGCGCAGAGACTGCTGTACCATACTGATGTCGGATGGAGGGAGCCAGCATGCGCGCTGCTGAAGAGAGCTGGCGGATTAGGGTTGGACCGGCAGCTATTCCTCATGAGGCTGGAGGGGCTGAGTACAGCAGGTCTCTGACTTTTACTCTGCGGTGCTGAGGGCCTGGCAGCTACTAAGGCCCACACGAGAAGGGGGTGTGGAGCCTGGGCTGTGGGTGTGGGAGGAGCCTATCTTCCACAACCCAGCCATCCTTTTGAGATCGGTTCAGTCGGCCACCCTGAAGAGGCGACTGATGGCAGCGGGATTACTAAGGCTGGGTGACCTGCGACTACTGGGAGAGGAGGGGTGGAAAACCCCAGAAGTCCTAGCACAACAAACAGGACTAACATCTCTTAGGATGCTGGAGAGATTCCTGGGGTAAGTCCAGGAGGCACTGTCTGAGCCGGTAAAGGGGGTGTTTGAGTGGCCAAAGGGGGAGGGGCCACCAATGTTTCCGCCACTGCACGTGACGGCAGAGACTGGGGACTGGCAAGGGGGTCTGGAGGACTTGTTAGATTTTAACACTCCGAGCCTGGGGGAGTTTGAAGGGGAGGGAGGTAAAGCCCTCTACAACCTCTGCGTTAAGGTAAGGAACATCAGGAGCCTAACAAGAGTGAAGGCACATCTGTCACAGAGAGTATGGTGGGTTTTAGATGGAGGGGGCTCTACAAACTTCCAGTACCAAGAGGTCAGGGGACCTCCAGTGGAGGGTTTTACATGGAGCCCTGGCCACTAACAGCTGGTTGGCACGGGTTGAACCGGGAGTCGGACAGGGGTGTCCTTTCTGTGTCATGAGTGAAACTGTGATTCATGTGTTTTCTGTGTGCGCCAGGTTAATGCCTTTAATGTCTCTGTTGGAATGTCTGTGTGAGAGGTTGGGGGTGGAGTTTACTGTCGGGATGTTTATAATGGGGTACAGGTATTCAAATAAGGAAAAGGCTAAATGTGTGTTGTTGAATTTTCTGTTTGCTCAGGCAAAGTTAGCTATTTGGATAACAAGGAGGATCAGGGTCAAAGGTGGAGGGATAACAGACCCTTTACTATTATTTAATGGGATGCTCTCTGCGCGCCTTAGGGTGGAATTTGGTTTCTATAAAATGTTAAAAAGTGTGGAGATGTTTCAAGAGATATGGTGTGTTGGGGGGGCTGTCTGTATAGCTGGGGAAGATGGTCTGGATATACGGTTGTAGAAGTGGTGAGGTTTGGGTTATTGTGATGTGTGGTGTTGTTTTTGTATCGTGGGGTAGAGGGAAAGGTGAGTATGCAGTACAGGGGATATTGGTAATTTTTGTATTTTATTTTAGGGGGTGGGGGGGTGAGGTTTTAATGAAATGAGGATGTACTATTAAAGAAAGACAAAAAGTCAAAAGTCTCTCTCTCTCTCTGTGTGTGTCTCTTTCTCTCTGTCTCTCTCTCTGTCTATCTCTTTCTCTTTCTCTCTCTGTCACTTTCTCTCTCTCTGTCTCTCTCTCTTTCTGTCTGTCCGTCTGTCTCTCTCTCTCTCTCTCTCTCTCTCTCTCTCTCTCTCTCTCTCTCTCTCTCTCTCTCTCTCTCTCTCTCTCTCTCTCGCTCTCGCTCTCGCTCTCGCTCTCGCTCTCGCTCTCGCTCTCGCTCTCGCTCTCGCTCTCTCTCTCTCTCTCTCACACACACACACAGGATTGTGTCAAATCCCATCTAATAATCAGATCCCATCTAATCAGCTACAGGCATGTTATGGTCAAACATGTGCATACATATAACTTATGTCCAATTGTCTACATGTTAATATGAATTGGGCTCCTGAGTGGCGCAGTGGTCTAAGGCACTGCATCTCAGTGCTTGAGGCGTCACTACAGACCCCTGGTTCAATTCCAGGCTGTATCACAACCGGCCGTGATTGGGAGTCCCATAGGGCGGCGCACAATTGGCCCAGCGTCGTCTGGGTTTGGCCGGTGTAGGCCGTCATTGTAAATAAGAATTTGTTCATAACTGACTTGCCTAGTTAAATAAAGGTAAAATAAAAAATCTATAGCCCTGATCCATTACCTGAGATGAAATGTAATGAGATAGAGCTGAGAGAGATGCTGCATTTTCACTGTATTTCACCAGAGAGGTGTGATTGGCATTTGCTGCTATTTATTTCAGCACACACATATACACACATATACACACATATACAAGCACACCCGCCTGCAGACACACGGCATTGTGTAGTCCTTCACACTTCCCCTCTAAAATCCTGTTTGTGTGTCAGACAGGGCACAGAACAGCTTCAATGTAATGCATCTCTCTCTCCCTCCCTCTCTTTCCCTATCTCTCAATCTTGTTCGCTAGGTCGTATGTTCCACTATTGTGACACGACTGTGATTAGTCTTGTTAATGGTAGAGAAACTGCTAGACATTCGTTTTTTCTCTTAAATAATGAGGTACACTTGAGCCATTAACGTAATTAGATCTCGTCTGTGAAAAGGCGAGGTATTAAACATAATAAGTAAATGAGTTGCTTTGAAAATGTTGAATACATTAATTTGGTGCATGGAGAGAGTGCACTCTTTGGCCATCGCGTTTGTAGAGACGCAGCTGAATGAACAGAATGCTGAAGAAACATTCAAATAAGAGATATTATGAGGATATGGAATAATTGTTGGTTTATTGTGTCTTATACAGTGGGGGAAAAAGTATTTAGTCAGCCACCAATTGTGCAAGTTCTCCCACTTAAAAAGATGAGAGAGGCCTGTAATTTTCATCATAGGTACACGTCAACTATGACAGACAAATTGAGATTAATTTTTTTTAGGATTTTTAATGAATTATTTGAAAAGTATGGTGGAAAATAAGTATTTGGTCACCTACAAACAAGCAAGATTTCTGGCTCTCACAGACCTGTAACTTCTTCTTTAAGAGGCTCCTCTGTCCTCCACTCGTTACCTCTATTAATGGCACCTGTTTGAACTTGTTATCAGTATAAAAGACACCTGTCCACAACCTCAAACAGTCACACTCCAAACTCCACTATGGCCAAGACCAAAGAGCTGTCAAAGGACACCAGAAACAAAATTGTAGACCTGCACCAGGCTGGGAAGACTGAATCTGCAATAGGTAAGCAGCTTGGTTTGAAGAAATCAACTGTGGGAGCAATTATTAGGAAATGGAAGACATACAAGACCACTGATAATCTCCCTCGATCTGGGGCTCCACGCAAGATCTCACCCCGTGGGGTCAAAATGATCACAAGAACGGTGAGCAAAAATCCCAGAACCACACGGGGGGACCTAGTGAATGACCTGCAGAGAGCTGGGACCAAAGTAACAAAGCCTACCATCAGTAACACACTAAGCCGCCAGGGACTCAAATCCTGCAGTGCCGGACGTGTCCCCCTGCTTAAGCCAGTACATGTCCAGGCCCGTCTGAAGTTTGCTAGAGTGCATTTGGATGATCCAGAAGAGGATTGGGAGAATGTCATATGGTCAGATGAAACCAAAATAGAACTTTTTGGTAAAAACTCAACTCGTCGTGTTTGGAGGACAAAGAATGCTGAGTTGCATCCAAAGAACACCATACCTACTGTGAAGCATGGGGGTGGAAACATCATGCTTTGGGGCTGTTTTTCTGCAAAGGGACCAGGACGACTGATCCGTGTAAAGGAAAGAATGAATGGGGCCATGTATCATGAGATTTTGAGTGAAAATCTCCTTCCATCAGCAAGAGCATTGAAGATGAAACGTGGCTGGGTCTTTCAGCATGACAATGATCCCAAACACCGCAACGAAGGAGTGGCTTCGTAAGAAGCATTTCAACGTCCTGGAGTGGCCTAGCCAGTCTCCAGATCTCAACCCCATAGAAAATCTTTGGAGGGAGTTGAAAGTCCGTGTTGCCCAGCGACAGCCCCAAAACATCACTGCTCTATAGGAGATCTGCATGGAGGAATGGGCCAAAATACCAGCAACAGTGTGTGAAAACCTTGTGAAGACTTACAGAAAACGTTTGACCTGTGTCATTGCCAACAAAGGGTATATAACAAAGTATTGAGAAACTTTTGTTATTGACCAAATACTTATTTTCCACCATAATTTGCAAATAAATTCATAAAAAATCCTACAATGTGATTTTCTGGATTTTTTTTTCTAATTTTGTCTGTCATAGTTGACGTGTACCTATGATGAATATTACAGGGCTCTCTCATCTTTTTAAGTGGGAGAACTTGCACAATTGGTGGCTGACTAAATACTTTTTTCCCCCACTGTATGCTGGATCTAATGAATAGCCTAGTTGGAGTTTGAGACAGTTTTATGTCCATAGGGAAATCTCTACTGTATGTGTTTTAATGCTGACCAACTACAGGACAGGATTACATGACCATCTCTTCTTCACATTCGCCTTTGCATCCTGAGGTGATTACATAACTCATCTACAGTTGAAGTCGGAAGTTTACATACACCTTAGCCAAATACATTTAAACTCAGTTTTTCACAATTCCTGACATTTAATCCTACTAAAAATCCCTGTTTTAGGTCAGTAAGGATCACCACTTTATTTTAAGAATTTGAAATGTCAGAATAATAGTAGAGAGTGATTTATTTCAGCTTTTATTTATTTCATCACATTCCCAGTGGGTCAGAAGTTTACATACACTCAATTAGTATTTGGTAGCATTGCCTTTAAATTGTTTAACTTGGGTCAAACGTTTCGGGTAGCCTTCCACAAGCTTCCCAATTTTGGCCCATTCCTCCTGACAGAGCTGGTGTAACTGAGTCAGGTTTGTAGGCCTCCTTGCTCGCACACGCTTTTTCAGTTCTACCCACACATCTTTTATAGGATTGTGGTCAGGGCTTTGTGATGGCCACTCCAATACATTGACTTTGTTGTCCTTAAGCCATTTTGCCACAACTTTGGAAGTATGCTTGGGGTCATTGTCCATTTGGAAGACCCATTTGCGACCAAGCTTTAACTTCCTGACTGATGTCTTGAGATGTTGCTTCAATATATCCACATAATTTTACTTCCTCATGATGCCATCTATTTTGTGAAGTGCACCAGTCCCTCCTGCAGCAAAGCATCCCCACAGCATGATGCTGCCACTCCAGTGCTTCACGGTTGGGATGGTGTTCTTTGGCTTGAAAGCTTCCCCTTTTTCCTCCAAACATAACAATGGTCATTATGGCCAAACAGTTCTATTTTTTATTTCATCAGACCAGAGGACATTTCTCCAAAATTTACGATCTTTGTCCCCATGTGCAGTAGCAAAAAGTAGTCTGGCTTTTTTATGGCGGTTTTGGAGCAGTGGCTTCTTCCTTGCTCAGCGGCCTTTCAGGTTATGTTGATATAGGACTCATTTTACTGTGGATATAGATACTATTGGACCTGTTTCCTCCAGCATCTTCACAAGGTCCTTTGCTGTTGTTCTGGGATTGATTTGCCCTTTTCGCACCAAAGTACGTTCATCTCTAGGAGACAGAACGTGTCTCCTTCCTGAGCGGTACGACGGCTGCGTGGTCCCATGGTGTTTATACTTGCGTACTATTGTTTGTACAGATGAACGTGGTACCTTCAGGCGTTTGGAAATTGCTCCCAAGGATGAACCAGACTTGTGGAGGTCTACAATTCTTTTTCTGAGGTCTTGGCTGATTTCTTTTGATTTTCCCATGATGTCAAGCAAAGGAGCACTGAGTTTGAAGGTAGGCCTTGAAATACATCCACATGTACACCTCCAATTGACTCAAACTATGTCAATTAGCACTATCAGAAGCTTCTAAAGCCATGACATCATTTTCTGGAATTTTCCAAGCTGTTTAAAGGCACAGTCAACTTAGTGTATGTAAACTTCTGACCCACTGGAATTGTGATACAGTGAATTATAAGTTAAATAATCTGTCTGTAAACAATTGTTTGAAAAATGACTTGTGTCATGCACAAAGTAGATGTCCTAATCGACTTGCCAAAACTATAGTTTGTTAACAAGAAATTTGTGGAGCGGTTGAAAAATGAGTTTTAATGACTCCAACCTAAGTGTAAACTTCCGACTTCAACTGTATCTCTCTCTCTCCCCATACAGTGAGGGAAAAAAGTATTTGATCCCCTGCTGATTTTGTACGTTTGACCACTGACAAAGACATGGTCAGTCAATAATTTTAATGGTAGGTTTATTTGAGCAGTGAGAGACAGAATAACAACAACAAAATCCAGAAAAACGCATGTCAAAAATTTTATTAATTTATTTGCATTTTAATGAGGGAAATAAGTATTTGACCCCTCTGCAAAACATTACTTAGTACTTGGTGGCAAAACCCTTGTTGGCAATCACAGAGGTCAGACGTTTCTTGTAGTTGGCCACCAGGTTTGCACACATCTCAGGAGGGATTTTGTCCCACTCCTCTTTGCAGATCTTCTCCAAGTCATTAAGCTTTCGAGGCTGACGTTTGGCAACTTGAACCTTCAGCTCCCTCCACAAATTTTCTATGGGATTAAGGTCTGCAGACTGGCTAGGCCACTCCAGGATCTTAATGTGCCTCTTCTTGAGTCACTCCTTTGTTGCCTTGGCCGTGTGTTTTGGGTCATTGTCATGCTGGAATACCCATCCACGACCCATTTTCAATGCCCTGGCTGAGGGAAGGAGGTTCTCACCCAAGATTTGACGGTACATGGCCCCGTCCATCGTCCCTTTGATGCGGTGAAGTTGTCCTGTCCCCTTAGCAGAAAAACAACCCCAAAGCATAATATTTCCACCTTCATGTTTGACGGTGGGGATGGTGTTCTTGGGGTCATAGGCAGCATTCCTCCTCCTGCAAACACGGCGAGTTGAGTTGATGCCAAAGAGCTTGATTTTGGTCTCATCTGACCACAACACTTTCACCCAGTTCTCCTCTGAATCATTCAGATGTTCATTGGCAAACTTCAGACGGGCCTGTATATGTGCTTTCTTGAGCAGGGGGACCTTGCGGGCACTGCAGGATTTCAGTCCTTCACGGCGTAGTGTGTTACCAATTGTTTTCTTGGTGACTATGGTCCCAGCTGCCTTGAGATCATTGACAAGATCCTCCCGTGTAGTTCTGGGCTGATTCCTCACCGTTCTCATGATCATTGCAACTCCACGAGGTAAGATCTTGCATGGAGCCCCAGGCCGAGGGAGATTGACAGTTCTTTTGTGTTTCTTCCATTTGCGAATAATCGCACCAACTGTTGTCACCTTCTCACCAAGCTGCTTGGCGATGGTCTTGTAGCCCATTCCAGCCTTGTGTAGGTCTACAATCTTGTCCCTGACATCCTTGGAGAGCTCTTTGGTCTTGGCCATGGTGGAGAGTTTGGAATCTGATTTGATTGCTTCTGTGGACAGGTGTCTTTTATACAGGTAACAAACTGAGATTAGGAGCACTCCCTTTAAGAGTGTGCTCATAATCTCAGCTCGTTACCTGTATAAAAGACACCTGGGAGCCAGAAATCTTTCTGATTGAGATGGGTTCAAATACTTATTTCCCTCATTAAAATGCAAATCAATTTATAACATTTTTGACATGTGTTTTTCTGGATTTTTTAGTTGTTATTCTGTCTCTCACTGTTCAAATAAACCTACCATTAAAATTATAGACTGATAATTTCTTTGTCAGTGGGCAAACGTACAAAATCAGCAGGGGATCAAATACTTTTTTTCCCTCACTGTATATGTCTCTCTCTCTTAGTTGTCTCTCTACTCTCTCTCCCCCTCTTTCGGTCTAAATCAGCCTCCGTTTCCTTTTCTCTTCATTAAGACCTGTCTTTTGTACTATGAGAGTAATACTAGCTGTTGTTTCATGTTGACACCCTCTCATTGTCCTGCTCTACCAGAGGACCCAGCTGCAGGGTTGAAGGATGGAGAAAGGGAGGAGTGAAGTCAGGGGTCAAGGGATGAAGTTAAGAATTAGAACTGTAATACAGTTTATAAAAGTGTAGCTATTAATTCCCAGTGGTTAAAGGGATACTTTGGGATTTTGGTAATGATGCCCTTTATCTACTTCCCCAGAGTCAAATGAACTTGTGGATACCATTTTTATGTCTCTGTCCAGTATGAAGGAAGTTAGAGGTAGTTTTGCGAGCCAACACTAACTAGCATTAGCGCAATGACTGGAGGTCTATGGGTATCTGCTAGCATGCTAGCTATGTGTCTCTGCTAGCATGCTAGCTATGTGTATATGCTAGCATGCTACCAGATACCATAGACTTCCAGTCATATTGCTAATTCTAGTTAGCAATTGCGCTAGCGCTAGTACGCAACTCTGGGAAAGTAGATAAGGGCCTCATTGCCAAAATCCCATAGTATACCTTTAATGCTTCATTGCCATGTCAAAGCTGCCCAAAACAACATTGCACAATCAAAAGGCACAATTATGATCATCAATCAGAGATAATGTGATCCCGGCTATCAGTGTGGATGTTGTCATTCTCTTTACCATCACAGTTGAAGAGTAGAGCTGCCAGATGCCAATTCAGTATAGCAGACTGTCCATACTGACTCAGTATAGCAAGCTGGTGTGAGGCTTTAGCGAATCACAAATTCAGTCTGTCACACTCCCATGGGGGGAGCACATTGTCCCTCTCCTCTCCACATGTGGTCCAGTAGGACCCTGGATGGTCATCACTAATCTGGCTAGAGAGTATAATCTGTACGTTGGCACTATCTAGCCTTGCTAGAGAGCACATAATGTACATTGGCACTAACATTGGCACTATATGCCCATTGTAGAACGGACAGAAGTAGAATAAAACTGTTTAACCACCAACCCTAAACTTAGCCATCTCCCAAACCTCAACCAGGACCCTAACCTTTGCCTTGATTAGGAATAAATAGCTCATAATGTGAATGCTAAAGTTCTGATCATAATCCCGGGGTGTCCTTTCTGGCATGCCTATTTAATGTCGAACCACAGGACCCCCTCTGAGCGCCACACTTCCTACTCAGCGTGAAGCTCCAGGGCTGTGCCGTCCCAGGGCCGGGTCTGTCAGCACTCTGCCCCGGTCAGGGAGCTCTAGTTAGGCTTTGAGCTCAGCGGGAGAGGGCCTGCATGAACAGGAAGTCACCAGCTGGCAGGCTTCATCTCTATCCATCTGAGACTGCAGACTGACTGCGTCTTAAATGGCACCCTATTCCCTATATAGTGCACTACTTTTGACCAGAGCCCTAGTGCACTATAAAGGGAATAGGCTGTGAACCAGTAGAGCAAACGAAACAGCTCCGATAACTCAACACCCGCTGATTGAAACAGTGGAGGCAATCGAGGCACTCAGGGGCAACAAAGGGACCGAATCAGCAGTAGAGTAACGAGAAAAATGTGCAAGGCCGGGGCCCTCTCACCCATACAGAGTAGAGGCCCCTTGCCATCTTTGGACGGCTCTGCACCGCATGCCATGCCAACGATCAATGCTCACTTCCCAGGGTGAGAACTAACTACAGAGGGATTCTGTGCCCTATCAAAAAAAGAATTATTAATTTTTTTAAGTAAAGCTTATTTTGTGGGGTTTTGGTTGCATGCTTTTTATTCCTTTATTGATGTATTTATCTGCTTTCAGCCAGCCAGAGAGATGGCTCCTCCTGGTGAGCTGAAGTCATGCAGAGGCTGAGGCTGTTTGGATGTTTGTGCCCGCTCTTTCAGGTGAATAATACCCTCCTAGAGCCCATGCAGCCAACTCTCTCCATCTCTCCATCTCTCTCTCCATCTCTCCATCTTCGTCTCTTCCTCGTTCTCTCGTTTCCCTTCCTACTCCCCCACTATCTGCCCCCCTCCCGCGCTGTACAATTGGATCTGGGAAAACAAACAGAAACAAACAAAGAAAAGCAGTTGAAAAGCAAGTAAACAAGTAGCTCCCCGCCAGGCGTGACGGCTGGCAGCCTTGTGGCCCTGAGGTAGCAGACTCACTATCCTCAGCCTTTTCAGAACCCTATCACAACCCTCTCTATTTCTCTGTCTCACTTTGGTCTCTCTCTCTCTCTTTCATTTGTCATTTCTCTTGTTTGCTCCTCCTTCCTCCCCTATCTCTATCCCTCTTCTCCTCTCTCTCCTCCGTTGAGCAGAGTAACACATCACCAGCAGGTTGTAGGTTTAGCAGGCTAACGCTAATTATCCACATAGGGTTAGAGGAGTGAGGGGGAAGGGGGCGAGAGGATTAAATAGAGGGCTAATTTGATTATCCTCTCTCATTCTGTTCAGGCCAGGGAGGGACTTGGCTGGGTACTGGGCTTTTGCACACACACACACATGCACTCATGCACGCACACACGTGGTAAGTCAAATCTAATGAATATCTAATGAATATCCACACATCGTAATGCTATGTCATAGCCGTGCTGCACAGTAACAAGTTAATATATTTTCATATGGTCAACAGCTGTCGAAGCATCACAACGTGTGCTTCTAGTGCCAAGGCATTTTATATTATGCTTTTGGTGCCATTGGTGTGCCAAACTATGTAGCAGTCACATAACTCTTCCTGCACTGCTCTGTAACAGTATTTTGGTGCTAGGATACAGTGGAGCAGTGGTCACCAACCTGTGGTCCTGGAGAGCTACAAGGTGTGCAGGTTTTTGTTCCAACCCTGCATTAACACCTGATTTCAACTAATCAAGGAAATCATTGGTGATTATCTCTGAACGACCAGCGTTGGTGAATGATGCTGGGCAATTAAGGTAGACCATGGTCCCAGAGTGTACATAACACTTGTAGTGCTCTACTGGCATGATTTATCAATGGTTAAGTATTTCACATTATCTGTGTTCCTATGGGATTCTGCATGAATAAAGACAATTCAACACTCAGCATTTTTACCCAAAAGCTTCAGATTGGAAAAGGCTCAGAAAAAGTGGTTTGTTCATAATGCAATAAAAGCAGAAGCATACAAAAGACAGAAGGGATAAGTTATGCAGCAATCTTTATTTAATGGTTGAGAACACTCTTCACTAGGCCCTACAGGCACATGACAAGCGGTTGGAAGGAACAGTTTGGACTTTCTGTACATGAGAGACTCAATCCTCATGACCAAGATGCTGTATGTTCATCATAATTCCATCTAGAGCAGCACTTGGAGAGTGTTATAGTACTCTGAGATGAATTGGTTTTGACTGATGCGTTCGAATCTCCTACAATTTACTACAGAATACTACAGTACTTACTATATAATTCTGTAGTAAACTGTAATATACTGTAGAATACTATACTACACACTGTAGTATCTCTCAATCATGTGTAGAACTTACTATAAAATGTTGTAGTATACTGTAGAATACTATAGTAAATACTACAGTATACTACAGACCGCTAAAACACTACAGTAAATACTACAGTGATGTCCGCAAAAACACTACAGTCCACACTATAGTATATACTACAGTATTTAATTTGCACATACCCTGCCCATTCCTCTCCCCCATAAACCCAATTTGTGCCACCCATAAGTGAGAGAACTACATGCCAAGTGTAGACCATATGTTGTGTTACCTACAGGTTATAGAAAAGAGCAGAAGCTCTGAACTATCTGTTCAGACCTCAGTCCTATCTACCTACCTACAGGTTATGGAAAATTTCCCCTTTGAGTATTTCTCCAGTAGGTTTCCTCAAGGAGAACGTCTCCACTGCTACAGTGCATTCGGAAAGTATTCTCCACCAATCAGGCCTTTATGGTAGAGTGGCCAGACAGAAGCCTCTCCTCAGTAAAAGGCACATGACATCCCTCTTGGAGTTTTCCAAAAGGCACCTAAAGACTCTCAGACCATGAGAAACAAGATTCTCTGGTCTGATGAAACCAAGATTGAAGCGTCACGTGTGGAGGAAACCTGGCACCATCCCTACGGTGAAGCATGGTGGTGGCAGCATCATGCTGTGGGGATGTTTTTCAGCGGCAGGGACTGGGAGACTAGTCAGGATTGAGGGAAAGATGAATAGAGCAAAGTACAGAGAGATCCTTGATGAAAACCTGCTCCAGAGCTAGTACTATAGTATTTATACATTCATGTACTATAGTATTTTTGAATGTGGGCTGTTTTGATAAGGGAATTTGCCAGGTTCGTTTTACATAATTTTGGATTATTTTTAGCTTTGGTCAAAAATACCATGATGGGGAAGGCAGAGGCTTATATTTTATGAGCAATGAAACATTTAGATTTTGCAAATGCCTGGGAGGGGAAATAGAGTTGTGAAAGCTAGCTATGCCCCACAACAAAACTCACTCTTCTGTTAGGTAGAAAAAACCTGAGTCAAGATGGTTAAAGTCAAGAAGACAGAAACCTTTACATTGTGTATTGGAGTGTGACATGATACATTGTTGTGAATCATGTCATACCCCATTCCTGAATCACTTACTTGCACAATGCTATTTTTACACCCCACCATGGCAGGAGTTAGGTTTGGTTAGGTTTTCTATAGCAGTGCTCCTCTTTGCGAATTTAGACTGTATTTGCTCCAGATTCTGAGACTATCTTGGCACTCACAAGGGCTATGTCCCAAATGGCACCCTATTCCCTATATAGTGCACTACATTTGACCACAGCGCTATGGGCTCTGGTCAAAAGTAGTCGAACTGTATGAAGAGGAGAGGCAGCACCTGCATTGTGAGAGCTCCTTCCTTCTCAAGGAGGTTGAGTGAATGTATTTACAGACAGAGCAGCACTGTATGAAACAGCCCATCCTTTAGCCCTATCAGGTTCCACACCACTCACAGCTGTGATGGATGGCTTTAGTGGTGATGTGAAATATCTCACTGAGTACACCAGTTAGCATAGGTTTCATCCCATACTTGGGGTGATGGAAATACTGTATTACATTGCCACAGGGCTCTCTACCATGTCATATCATATCACATATTTATGTTATTTTCAGGTTCTTAATACATTTTGAAAGAAATGTCCATAGCAACATGACGTGCTGGAGACAGGTTGGAATTTTCCGTTGGTGATCTCCACAGGTGTCTCCAACATCATGTAAACAAATGACAACTATTCACTTTCAAGATGTACGTGGTTCTTCCTGTGGAGTATAGGCCTAAATGTTCCTTGCAGGCTCCGCTCAACATGACCTTCCCCTGTCTCCTCTCCTCCCACTCCCCAACTCTCCCTCACCCTCTGATGCCATTGCTACGGTGTCCGCCCCCCACATCTCCACCCCTAAAGACTAAATGTCTCTCATTCTTTCTTACCACTACCTCATCTATCTATCTACCTATCTACCTATTTACCTACCTACCTACCTACCTACCGACCGTGGCTTGCAACAGTATTTTTCCTATTTTGTTGCCTTACAACCTGGAATTAAAATGGATTTTTTTGGGGGGTTGTATCATTTGATTTACACAACATGCCTACCACTTTGAAGATGCAAAATATTTTTTCTTGTGAAACAAACAAGAAATAAGACAAAAAAACAAAACTTCAGCGTGCATAACTATTCACCTTGATGGCCAAAAAGCTCCATTTTAGTCTCATCTGACCAGGGTGCCTTCTTCCATATGTTTGGGGAGTCTCCCACATGCCTTTTGGCGAACACCAAACGTGTTTGCTTATTTTTTTCTTAAAGTAATGGCTTTTTTTTGGCCACTCTTCCATAAAGCCCAGCTCTGTGGAGTGTATGGCTTAAAGTGGTCCTATGGACAGATACTCCAATCTCCGCTGTGGAGCTTTGCAGCTCCTTCAGGGTTATCTTTGGTCTCTTTGTTGCCTCTCTGATTAATGCCCTCCTTGCCTGGTCCGTGAGTTTTGGTGGGCGGCCCTCTCTTGGCAGGTTTGTTGTGGTGCCATATTCTTTCAATTTTTTAATAATGGATTTAATGGTGCTCCGTGGGATGTTCAAAGTTTCGGATATTTTTTTATAACCCATCCCTGATCTGTACTTCTCCACAACTTTGTCCCTGACCTGTTTGGAGAGCTCCTTGGTCTTCATAGTGCCGCTTGCTTGGTGTTGCAGACTCTGGGGCCTTTCAGAACAGGTGTATATATACTGAGATCATGTGAAAGATCATGTGACACTTAGATTGCACACAAGTGGACTTTATTTAACTAATCATGTGACTTCAGAAGGTAATTGGTTGCACCAGCTCTTATTTAGGGGCTTCATAGCAAAGGGGGTGAATACATATGCACGCACCACTTTTCCATTGCTTGCTTGGTGGTGCCCCTTGCTTAGTGGTGTTGCAGACTCTGGGGCCTTTCAGAACAGGTGTATATATAGAGAGATCATGTGACAGATCATGTGACACTTAGATTGCACACGGGTGGACTTTATTTAACTAATTATGTGGCGTCTGAAGTTAATTGGTTGCACCAGATCTTATTTATCTATCTATCTATCTCTTCCTCTCCTCTGTCTCTCTCTCACTCTTTTCTCTTGTACTCAAACAGAAATATACAGTTTCCTGTCTCTCTCTTTGTCAACATGACCATGTCACTTGGAACATTGCTGTTTCGTTGATACATTAGTTACATCGAAATCCCCCTTTGGAAGCAGCGAACAGTGAGCAGACAGTTTCTCTCTATCCTGAGTCAAAGCAGTCCATCATTTTGATGGAGGTTGATCCACAGAAGAACAAGCATGTATACTATCAGACATGCATCACAGACTGAGCTTGTTTCATTCCAGGTCTGTGCATAGTTCATATAAAGCATCCATAGGCCAGGTTAATAAGATCACAAGTGAGGAACATTGTCACTTAGTATAAAGCATGGCCAGGTTTGGTTGAATGGTATAATCATGCTCAAATGGCTTTGATTTCATACACCATTAACTTGAGTACATGGCACTGTTTGAACTGGAGCCACTGCTCTGCAAGCAAACAGTCACATTTATTAACATGGCATGACTATAGGAGACAATTAAACAGAATGCATTCATTGAAAGAGTGTAGATTATCTATGCTGTTTCTTTTATATTAAGAGTCAGATGGAATTAAAATGTCCTCTTGAACGTGTTAACCTGCTGGTTACCTGTTACGTGTGTGTGTGGGGGTGGGTGTGCATGTTTGAATGGGGATGTGCATGTTTGAGTGTGTGGTTGCATGCGTCCCAGCTGCACTTGCCTCATACACAGCTCTATAGGAAGTCTAAATATTGCAAATATTTATCCCATTCAACATCCAATTCAACATCCTGTTTGACTAGTCATCACTCTGGCTTCCACCCAGAACCATTCTGCTCCGACACAGGAGTTTATGAGATTGTTATGAAAAAATAGAATGTCATAAGAAATGGAACCAGAATGGTTTCTTTCAACAGCTTAGGAACTCTCAAAGTCAACTGTTTTTAATTTTAATTTTAAAATGTAAATTAGTGAACAACAATGCCCAGGCCTCTACTTCCAGCCTATACTTACTATCTACACCTTATGGACACAGTCAATTTTACAATAATTCTATTTTATTAGTTTTTTTTGTTTTTGCTCCTGAACTTCTTCTACTCTCAAAGTCAACTGTTAGGCAAGGCTTCTTACCAGGAAATTGTTTGAGGAATTGTTTGAGTGAACCTCTGCTTTACTAACTGATTTCCCCTAATAGTCCTTTTCTAAAATAAAGTTTCTGTAATGTTCTCTTCAAGGCCACGGAAGCTTTTAAAAGTTCAGGTCCCTATCCCCAGACATATTGGATAACTTAATTGGGCAAACCAAAGCCCAAACTATAGACGCTAGATTCCTCAAAAAAACAATCAGACTTCTATTACAGCCCCAGAGATCAAGTGTTTTTATTCGGGTCCATTTACTCCTGATGTACACCACCTTAGATGATAACTACCAGGGGTAAAGCGTTTTGTCTGTGGCCCTCCAAATAGGATACTTAATCAGTTGTCTACAGAGCAGCAGCTCGATAAAGACACCCCGCGCTGCATTGTACCGTATCAGCCACTGATCCCAAATGGCACCCTATTCCCTACATAGTGCACTACTTTTCACCTGTGCCCAGCACTATATAGAGAGTAGGGTGCCATTTGGAATGCACACACATTCTCAACCCTACTTTATTTATCTTAGAGGTAGAGCCTAATAGATCTCTGCTGTGATCAATAACAGACTAGCATTATCATCTCACGCTGTGCCAACTCTAGGATGACAGGGAGTTTTATATTTGACCATCCATTTTGTAACCGAAATGGGCAAGGCAGACACGCACGCCGTTACACAGGCACGCACACTCACACGCACACACAGACACACAATTATGTGTTGTCAAAATGACAAAGAGTAGGATTGACCTGTGGCTGGCAAAGCAAGCATAACATTAAGGATGACTTGAATGGTGTGTCTTGACTTTCCTAAGAGAGCGGCATTTAGCACTTTTCAATCAACCTCTTATCATCTGACCTTCAACAAGCCAACAAGCCTTTATTCCCTACTGAGACGATTGCAGTAGGCTCCTGTCCCAAATAAGAAAAGCATCACATCACAAAGACCAATCATGGACCATCTCTCTATGCATCTTTTTAAAGGCTTTTTGGCAATTGATCGATCTCACACACGACACACCAACAGTCTCGTTTTACTTCTGGCATGGTTAGCTTGGGATTTCTGGGTGGCACCGTGGTAATGGCCTGATGATTAATCACCCCGCGCCACCATTAGAGATCGATCGATCGCAGCAAACTTTCCAAATCTCTGATGCATACATTCCCAGGCCTCACCTAGAGTTTAGACAGACAAAGGCTGAATTAGATGTGGATCTCTGTTAGACGTCCAGACAGCGTTGTGGAATCTAAACTGGTACAGACTGAGAGGGGCATCAGGTCTGTCTCTTCTTGTCTGAGTGATATTATCTTCATCCTTCATGCTTGTAAGATGGGCTGTGGAAATAATTGAAAGTCTGTCTGTGTGACTGCCTGCCTGCCTGTCTGTCCGTCTGTCCACTAGGTAAAAGTCT
Source organism: Coregonus clupeaformis (assembly GCF_020615455.1). Classification (NCBI taxonomy): domain Eukaryota; kingdom Metazoa; phylum Chordata; class Actinopteri; order Salmoniformes; family Salmonidae; genus Coregonus; species Coregonus clupeaformis. The sequence continues at coordinate 3,115,382 of NC_059219.1, forward strand.
TAGTACCTATAGCATATACAGTGCATTCAGAAAGTATTCAGACCCCTTGACTTTTTCCACATTTTGTTACATTACATCCTTATTCTAAAACAGATTTTCCTCATCAATCTACACACAATACCCCACAACGACAAAACAAAAACAGGTTTTTATAAATTTTTACAAATGTATAAAAAATAAAAAACTGAAATATCACATTTACATAAGTATTCAGACCCTTTACTCAGTACTTTGTTGAAGCACCTTTGGCAGCAATTTCAGACTCGAGTCTTCTTGGGTATGACGCTACAAGCAGAGTTTCTCCCATTCTTCTCTGCAGATCCTCTCAAGCGCTGTCAGGTTAGATGGTGAGTATCGCTGCACAGCTATTTTCAGGTCTCTCCAGAGATGTTCGATCAGGTTCAAGTCCGGGCTCTGGCTGGGCCACTCAAGGACATTCAGAGACTTGTCCCGAAGCCACTACTGCTTTGTGTTGACTATTTGCTTAGGGTCGTTGTCCTATTGGAAGGTGAACCTTTACCCCAATATGAGGTCCTGAGCGCTCTGGAGCAGGTTTTCATCAAGGATCTCTCTATACTTTGCTCCGTTCATCTTTCCCTCGATCCTGACTAGTCTCCCAGTCCCTGCCGCTGAAAAACATCCCCACAGCATGATTCTGCCACCACCATGCTTCACCGTAGGGATGGTGCCAGATTTCCTCCAGACGTGACACTTGGCATTCAGGCCAAAGGGTTCAATCTTGCTTTCATCAGACCAGAGAATCTTGTTTCTCATGGTCTGAGAGTCCTTTAGGTGCCTTTTGGCAAACTCCAAGCGGGCTGTCATGTGCCTTTTACTGAGGAGTGGCTTCCGTCTACCTGATTGGTGGAGTGCTGCAGAGATGGTTGTCCTTCTGAACGGTTCTCCCATCTCCACAGAGGAACTCTGGAGCTCTGTAAGACTGACCATCAGGTTATTGGTCACCTCCCTGACCAAGGCCCTTCTCCCCTGATTCCTCAGTTTGGTGGTCTTGGTGGTTCCAAACGTCTTCCATTTAAGAATGATGGAGGCCACTGTGTTCTTGGGGACCTTCAATGCTGCAGACATTTGTTGGTACCATCAGGTTATTGGTCACCTCCCTGACCAAGGCCCTTCTCCCCTGATTCCTCAGTTTGGTGGTCTTGGTGGTTCCAAACGTCTTCCATTTAAGAATGATGGAGGCCACTGTGTTCTTGGGGACCTTCAATGCTGCAGACATTTGTTGGTACCCTTCCCAGATCTGTGCCTCGACACAATCCTGTCTCGGAGCTCTACGGACAATTCCTTCGACCTCATGGCTTGGTTTTTGCTCTGACATGCACTGCCAACTGTGGGACCTTATATAGACAGGTGTGTGCCTTTCCAAATCATGCCAATCAATTGAATTTACCACAGGTGGAATCCAATCTAGTTGTAGAAACATCTCAAGGATGATCAATGGAAACAGGATGCACCTGAGCTCAGTTTTTAGTCTCATAGCAAAGGGTCTGAATACTTGTGTTTTTTATTTTTAATACATTTCCTAAAATGTCTAAAAACCTGTTTTCTCTTTGTCATTATGGGGTATTGTGTGTAGATTGATGATAGAACATTTTAATTTAATCCATTTTAGAATAAGGCTGTAACGTAACAAAATGTGGAAAAGGTCAAGGCGTCTGAACTCATTCCGAATGCACTGTAGGGATTATCCATTGCAGTGAGGGTGGATAAAACAGTGTTTAGCATGCATGGCTACATGCTGTGTTAATTTGATTTAATTAGAGAGGAACAATTACAACAGTACATGTCTAGATCTACCATCTCTACATCTGGAGGGGGGAGTGAAGAAAGGTCAGATCAGCAGGCAGTCACGGACACTGGTGGGTACATACACGCGCCCCGGAGGGGCGTTGGCAGGCGCTGGGTCCTCCTGAGCCGCCAGGCGGATGTCTTCGTCCACATCCCAAATGACAGGAGCATCAATGAGAGACGAGGGCAGGATAGGACCCCCCAGATCCTTCCTTTCTCCGGTATGTTGCATCCTGGAGAGTGCGTCGGCCTTCCCATTCTGGGATCCTGGGCGGTAGGACAGAATGAATTGGAATCGAGTGAGAAATTGGGCCCACCTGGCCTGACGAGAGTTCATCCGTTTCACTGCCCGTATGTGCTCCAAATTCCGGCGGTCAGGAAGAATCCGGAATTGAGCCAGTGTCTCCATTCCTCCAGAGCGAAGACCACCGCCAACAGCTCCCTGTCTCCAACTCCATAGTTCCTCTCTGCAGGGGTAAGCTTTTTAGAGAAAAAGGCACAGGGATACATTTTCTCTGGCTTACTGTGCCGCTGGGAGAGGACCACACCCACGCCCTCCTCCGATGCGTCCACCTCCAGGATAAAAGGACGAGATGGATCTGGGTGTTTTAGGATGGGCACTGTGGTGATCCTCTCCTTCAGCCTCTTGAAGGCAGCGTCAGTCTCAGGGTTCCAGGCCAGCTTCTGAGGCCCACCCTTAAGGAGAGAGGTGAGTGTGGCGGCTATGGAGCTGAAGGACCTGATGAAATGCTGGTAGAAATTAGCAAAGCCCAGGATGCTCTGTAGGCCCTTGATGGTGGTGGGAACTGGCCATGACCTGACGGCGTCTGTCTTCACTCCTTCCATGAACAACCCCTGAGGCCTGTTGGTGGAATTCGCATTTCTCCCCACCAACAGGCTGTGTTCCCGGAGGCGGAGTAGGACAGCTCGGACGTCCCTGACGTGCTCCTCGAACGTAGCCGAGTAGATCAGGAAATCGTCGATGTACACCACCGCCTGTCTACTCAGTATGTCCTGGAACACGTCAGTGACGATGGACTGGAACACAGAAGGTGGGTTGGCGACGCCGTAGGGCATGGCGCAGTATTCATAGTGGCCTAAGGTAGTGCTGAATGCCGTCTTCCACTTGTCTCCTTCCCGGATTCTGATCATGTTGTAGGCACTCCTCAGGTCGAACTTTAAAAAGTACCGGGCTCCTCATAGCTGCTTGATGGCCGACACAACCAGAGGGAGGGGGTGCCGGTACTTGGTGGTGACTGCGTTCAGCACCCTGTCATCAATGTGTGGTCTCAGTCCTCCGTCTTTTTTGGCCACGAAGAAGAAGGTGGCGGAGGCAGGAGAGGTAGAGCGTCTGATGAACCCCTGTTTCAGGGTCTCCGCCGCATACTTCTCCATGGCCTCAGTCTCCACCATGGAAAGGGGATAAATGCGACTCTTCGGGGGGTGTTGTCCCTCCAGCAGGTCAATGGCGCAGTCCCAGGGCCTGTGAGGAGGGAGACATCTAGCCTTTAATGAAGAGAAGACATCTGAGAGATCTGTGTACTCACGTGGAATGTTGGGCTGGAGGGCGGACTCCGGACTCTCCATTGACGTGGAACAACAAAACACCGGCAGGCAGGTCTTCCGGCATGAGGTGGACCAGGCTGTGATCCTCTTGGTGCTCCAATTGATGGTGGGGTTGTGTAGTCTGAGCCAGGGCAATCCCAAGACGATCCGGTGAAGGGGTGACGTGACGATGTGGAATGACAGCTCCTCGTGGTGCTCCGGTAGTGTGGGAATGGTGATGGTGATGGGGAGAGTGATATGCGTAATGGTGCCTGATCCAAGGGGTTTATTGTCCAGTGAGGTGACGTGTAGCGGAGATGGCTATGGCACGGTGGGCAACCCCCATTCAGAGACCAGCTCCCTATCTATAAGGTTTCCCGCTGATCTGGAATCTATCATTGCGGTAGAAATGGAAGAGAAGGAATAACCAGTCACCGTTATGGGAACTAAAAACAATGGTTTTGTGATAGGAGCTGACGTAACACTCACGGAGTGGCGACAGGAGTCATACCGCCTAGATAGGGAGCCTCCAGGAGATCTGTGGTCCATAGTGGTGTAGGGGGTGCTGCCCACCTCCATGGGTGAGGACTCGGAAGCAGGGTGGCTTCCATAGCTCAGATGGGGTGAGCGTCGAGGCTCCGGGAGGTGTTGGGAACGCCGTCTCTGTCAACATGTCGTCAAGACGGATGGACGTGGTGATGAGGGTATCAAGGGCCATCTCATCGTCCCGACATGCGAGTTCCGTCTTGATGTCCTCCCGTAAGCCTCTCCTGAAGGCCGTGCGCAGAGCACGCTCATTCCAGTCAGAAGACGCCGTCACCGTGCGAAAGCTCAGAGCATACTCGCCACCGTGCGAAAGCTCAGAGCATACGCGGGCTCCTCTCTCTGTTGGAGATGGAGGAGATGCTCACCCCCGTCCTTTCCCTCCATGGGATGATCAAACACCGCCCTGAACCTAGCGAGGAAGGTGGGGTAGGGAAGTGCCATTGCCTCCTCTCCTTCCCAGACTGCCGTGGCCCAATCCAGCGCCTTTCCTTTAAGAAGCGAAGTCACCAGCGCTATCCTGACTTGGTCAGATGGATATGCCCTAGGCTGACACGCCAGATAAAGGGAAACCTGTAGTAGGAAGCCGCTACATTTAGTAGTTTTACCGTCATAGCGCTCAGGTGGATTAGGGGCACTCGCCACTCCCTGAGGTGGAACCGGAGCGCTGGGCCAATTATGCAGAGTTTGTAGCACTTCCTGCATGGCGGCGTTTAACTGGGCAAGCTACTGCTGGTGCTGGTTGAGGCACTGGGAAACTCCTGCTGCATCCATTTTCGTTTGGTGTGTGATTCTGTGACACGTACTGAGTATACGAAGAGGCATGATGCAGACGCAGGAATTAACAAGGTCAAGGTTTACTTAACAATGAGCAAGAGAAATAACAAAGATAGAGTAAACGACACGAAGCTAAACAATCACACACAACATCATCCAGAACAGTCCAGGGCTAAATAGGGGTGGTGATGAGATGATGAGGTGCAGGTGCGCTGGAGGTGATTAAGGTGCGTTGGGTTTCCATTCCGGTGTTGCCGAGGTGGTGCGCTCCGACCGGTGGCTCAGTAGACCGGCGAATCAGAGCGCTGGAGGGGGGCAACGGGAGGAGACGTGACACCTACAGTGGGGGAAAAAAGTATTTAGTCAGCCACCAATTGTGCAAGTTCTCCCACTTAAAAAGATGAGAGAGGCCTGTAATTTTCATCATAGGTACATGTCAACTATGACAGACAAAATGAGGGAAAAAAATCCAGAAAAACACATTGTAGGATTTTTAATGAATTTATTTGCAAATGATGGTGGAAAATAAGTATTTGGTCAATAACAAAAATGTCTCAATACTTTGTTATATACCCTTTGTTGGCAATGACACAGGTCAAACGTTTTCTGTAAGTCTTCACAAGGTTTTTGACAGCTCTTTGGTCTTGGCCATAGTGGAGTTTGGAGTGTGACTGTTTGAGGTTGTGGACAGGTGTCTTTTATACTGATAACAAGTTCAAACAGGTGCCATTAATACAGGTAACGAGTGGAGGACAGAGGAGCCTCTTAAAGAAGAAGTTACAGGTCTGTGAGAGCCAGAAATCTTGCTTGTTTGTAGGTGACCAAATACTTATTTTCCACCATAATTTGCAAATAAATTCATTAAAAATCCTACAATGTGATTTTCTGGGAAAAAAATCTCAATTTGTCTGTCATAGTTGACGTGTACCTATGATGAAAATTACAGGCCTCTCTCATCTTTTTAAGTGGGAGAACTTGCACAATTGGTGGCTGACTAAATACTTTTTTTCCCCACTGTATACTGCTTTACACGTAAAAATAGCTTCAGCACCAGCTAGCTAATTCCACAATGCTTTTGGTAGTCTAATCCCACCTGATGCCTGTTGCTCCATTTCTATGTTCTTTGGTTGTGTTTCCTGACTGTCCTCAGTTTAGCTAGGTCAGCATCATTCATGAGAGATGACAGGAACATGACTACTCATTGTGAAAATAAAATAAACCATACACTCTGGTTTCTGACCAGAATGACCAGAACCTCACACTACAGTAATAGTAGTGCAGAGGAGGGTGAGAACATCATCGGTACGAGTACAGCCGTTCATCCTTGGCTGAAAGATACAGTATGATGGTGAAAAAAAACATTTTTGCAGAGGCTGATTACATGAGCTGCTACTGCATCTATTCTATTGTGTTTAAATGTTATGGAAAGAGCGAGAGAGCTGTCAGAGGTTAGGTAGTGTGGGGGAGTTAAACTGTGGCTGTGCTGCTACAGGGCCTGTTGTCTGGGTTTGTTTCCTACACTAATCACTGTGTGGGTACACACACACATACACGCACACACACGCACATGCACGCACACATCTGTGGAAGGCAGATCGGTACCGACAGGCCCTGTAGCAGCACAGCCACAGTTTAACTCCCCCACACTACCTAACCTCTGACAGCTCTCTCTCTCTCTCTCTTGCTCTCTATCGCACTCTCTCGCTCTCTCTCTCTTTCTCTCTCGCTCTCTCCATAACATTTACATTTAACATTTTTTTTTCACCATCATACTGTGTCTTTCAGCCAAGGTTGAGCGGCTGTACTCGTACCTTTAAACAAACAAACCACAGACCACTATAAGAAGGTTATGTGGAAAAATTTGAATATTGCCAGTTTGGGGGTTTAGAATTTTAGCTTGCTAAAATGATGTCTCATGTGGGGGATTCTCAAGACATAACATGCGCAGTTTGAGCTACTCCAGGAAGACATTGCAGGCTGCGACCAGCGGAGAACGACTGCCCCCTCTCATTGAGTATCAAGTTGAAGGCCGACCGGGATAATGCAGGCTGCCAGTGGCAACTAAATTATCCTCATAACTTCTTCTGCGTGCGATTTTAAAATAATCAGGACATACATCTGGTGTAATAGAAGCAATTATTGGTTCCATGATTGTCTTCAATTTCTTTCTTTTTCACACAAATATTGACCAGGAACATTGCCATTTTCCCATTGACTACAATGGGTGATCCTGCTTTCTGGATACAACAGCTTGCAGTACCGCGGTCGGCCTTGAACTTCAGAGCTTCAGTCATTCTCCCCTGGCCCCAGCAGACAGACAGGCTGATATTGTGGTTTGAATGAGAGAAGCAGACTTCATAGGAATGGCAATAGTCAGAGAGAAGCTACAAAGTGTGACATTTATTCACAGATTAACAACACAGCGTTGGACAATGTGAGGAAGGGAGGGAGCTTTTTGTTAGAGCTGTGGTACTCACACCTTTTGCTGTGGGTACTAAAACATAGAGAAATTTTTTTCCTGTTTTTATTTCTACAGTATCTTTACTTCAAGCACCGTGTGGGTGTCAGCCAGGGAAATATCTAGCTCTCAGAGAATAGAAGCAAAGTGGTTGTATGGTTGGTTGCATCATCGTATCCATCTCTCCACATATTAAGTCAGTAATAAACCCAAGCTCTCTCTCTGTTACAGCCTGATTGCGTGTTAATTGTATTTGCTGCTGCTTAATTGGGTTGAAATATGCCTTGTTCCCATGGTTTTTATTTGGGTTATTGCCGTATCATTAGGGCATGATTGTTCGTGTTACTAACGAGAGAGAGATCCAGATTGGGGCTCTAGTGTTATGTGTTTGGAGAGCGATACTATTATTTAAATGTGTGATATACACACTAAACACACACATGCACGCACACACACACACACACACATATCCTGACTTACTCTATACATGCATTTATCTCCCATTTTTCTTGAGGGGATAGAACAATAAATATATTGTAATGTTTTCCCTTCACTCTGACCCAGAAAACTAGACGGCACTGAAGCTTTCCCTTCTAATCTCAGTGACAGGTTCCCTCCATAGTGTTGGTGGGAAACAGCCTCAGCTTGGGGACTGTTACTGTAGGTCTTCTTTGTATAGAGGGAGCCAGTGTTTGCATTGAGTATATCTCAGACTATATACTGTACAGTAGCTATTCACTATTAGTCTTACCACCATGATCCTTCAGCTAGTTGTGTGGCACCATACCAAGCTGCTGCTTTCACATGCCGCAGCATCATTAACATGTACCGACACATACATGCACACACGCACACAGTCACACACACAGACACACACACACCTTCTTAAAAGTTAATTTGTGGAATTTCTTTCCTTCTTTCCAATCAGTTGTGTTGTGACAAGGTAGGGGGTATACAGAAGATAGCCCTATTTGGTATAAGACCAAGTCCACATTATGGCAAGAACAGCTCAAATAAGCAAAGAGAAACAACAGTCAATCATTACTTTAAGACATGAAGGTCAGTCAATACGGAAAATGTCAAGAACATTTAAAGTTTCTTCAAGTGCAGTTGCAAAAACCATCAAGCACTATGATGAAACTGGCTCTCATGAGGACCGCCACAGGAATGGATGACCCAGAGTTACCAGCCTCAGAAATTGCAGCCCAAATAAATGCTTCACAGAGTTCAAGTCACAGACACATCTCAACAAATCAAATCAAAATCAAATCAAATATTATTTGTCACATACACGTGTTTAGCAGATGTTATAGCGGGTGTAGCAAAATGCTTGTGCTTCTAGCTCCGACAGTGCAGTAATATCTAACAAGTATAATCGAACAATTTCACAACATATACCTAATACACACAAAACTAGTAAGGAATGGAATTTAAGAAAATATACATATATGGACAAGCAATGACAGAGCGGCATGGACTAAGATACAGTTGAATATTATAGAATAGAATGCAATATATACATATGAGATGAGTAGTGCAAGATATGTAAACATTGTTAAAGTCACTGTAAACATTATTAAAGTGACTAGTGTTCCATTTCTTAAAGTGGAAAGTGATTTCAGTAGGCAGCAGCAGCCTCTAATGTGCTAGTGATTTAACAGTCTGATGGCCTTGAGCTAGAAGCTGTTTTTCATTCTCTCGCTCCCAGCTTTGATGAACCTGTACTGATCTCGCCTTATGGATGATAGCGGGGTGAACAGGCAGTGGCTCGGGTGGTTGATGTCCTTGATGATCTTTTTGGCCTTCCTGTGACATCGGGTGCTGTATGTGTCTTGGAGGGCGGGTAGTTTGCCCCCGGTGATGCGTTATGCAGACCGCACCACCCTCTGGAGAGCCCTGCGGTTGCGGGCGGTGCAGTTGCCATACAAGGCGGTGATACAGCCCGACAGGATGCTCTCGATTGTGCATGTATAAAGGTTTGTGAGCGTTTTAGGTGCCAAGCCAAATTTCTTCAGCCTCCTGAGGTTGAAGAGGCTCTGTTGCGCCTTCTTCACCACACTGTCTGTGTGGGTGGACCATTTCAGTTTGTTGGTGATGTGTACGCCAAGGAACTTGAAGCTTTCCACCTTCTCCACTGCGGTCCCGTCGATGTGGATAGGGGGGTGCACCCTCTGCTGTTTCCTGAAGTCCACGATCATCTCCTTTGTTTTGTTAATGTTGAGTGAGAGGTTATTTTCCTGGCACCACACTCCCAGAGCCCTCACCTCCTCCCTATAGGCGGTCTTATCATTGTTGGTAATCAAGCCTACTACTGTTGTGTTGTCTGCAAACTTGATGATTGAGTTGGAGGTGTGCTTGGCCAAGCAGTCATGGGTGAACAGGGAGTACAGGAGGGGCTGAGCACGCACCCTTGTAGGGCCCCAGTGTTGAGGATCAGCGAAGTGGAGATGTTGTTTCCTACCTTCACCACCTGGGGGCGGCCTGTCCAGGACCCAGTGCATCAACTGTTCAGAGGCGACTGTGTGAATCAGACCTTCATGGTCGAATTCCTGCAAAGAAACCACTACTAAATGACACCAATAAGAAGGAGAGACCTGCTTGGGCCAAGAAACACAAGCAATGGACATTAGACCGGTGCAAATTTGTTCTTTGGTCTGAATTTATTTTTAATTCAAGGCACACTTAACCAGCATGGCTACCACAGCATTCTGCAGCGATACGCCATCCCATCTGGTTTGGGCTTAGTGGGACTATCATTTGTTTTTTAACAGGACAATGACCCAACAAACCTCCAGGCTGTGTAAGGGCTATTTTACTTGAGCTAGCCTCGAGCAGGCCCATATCCCGGCTATCTACCTCTCTGTCTACCGGACGGGACTAGCCAGCTAACCAGCTAACTAGTTACTTGCTATTAGCCACCGTTAGCAGTTTTTCACCATTGTCCGTGGCCTGCACTACCTACCAGCCAGCTCTAGCCTGGACTATTATCGGCCAGTCTGCACTGTCTGCACAGCGCGTTATCGACCCAGAACCTATCGGATTTTTCTGCCGGAATCACTGAATCACTGGACCTTTAACACTGGATAATCAAAACTAGCTAGCTGCAACCAAATGAACATTGTTGTTGGCTAATCAGCCTTGAGCTAGCCTTGAGTCAGGCACATCTCCCGGCTATCTACCTCTCTGTCAACCGGATGGGACCTCCTAGAGTCGACACGGAGCCCCGCCGATCCATCACGACTGGTCGAAGATCCATCTGCTAGCCCCAGCCCGCTAGCACACGCAAACGACAGCTGTGCTTCCTCATCGCTGTGCTGTAGTACCAATTCGAACTGCTCTTGGACTCACATATTGCTGTTCACTGGACCTTATGATCACTCAGCTGCACAGCTGATGCCTGCTGGACTGTTCCTTTACACGGTGCCCTGTCCTGTTTATCTGTTTAGCCTCCGCCCAAACTTTATCGCCATTACCAGTTGTCTTAGCTCTCTCTAATAACACCTGTGATTGCTTTGCCTCTCTCCAATGTCAATATGCCTTGCCTATTGCTGTTCCAGTTAGTTCTTATTATACAATTTCACTGTAGAACCCCAAGTCCCTCTCAAACTGCCTCAAATAGTTCCTTTGTTCCACCCCCCATACACGCCGAGACCGGCTCAATCGGTGCCTCCAGTGATGCTATCTCTTTCATTGTTACCCAACCCTTAGGTTTACCTCCACTGTACTCATATCCTTCCATATCCTTGTCTGTACATAATGCCCTGAATCTATTCTACAATGCCCGGAAATCTGCCCCCTTTATTCTCTGTACCCAATGCACTAGAAGACCAGTTCTTAAAGCCTTTAGCCGTATCCTTATTCTAGTCCTCCTCTGTTCCTCTGGTGATGTAGAGGCTAACCCAGGCCCTGCAGCCCCCAGTATCACTCATACTCCCCAGGAGCTATCATTTGTTGACTTCTGTAACCGTAAAAGCCTTGGTTTTCTGCACGTTAACATTAGAAGCCTCCTTCCTAAGTTTGAGTTATTCACTGCGTTAGCACACTCCGCCAACCCTGATGTTCTAGCAGTGTCTGAATCCTGGCTTAGGAAGGCCACCAAAAATTCTGAAATTTCCATCCACAACTACAAAATGTTCCGTCTAGATAGAACTGCCAAAGGGGGTGGAGTTGCAATCTACTGTAGAGATAGCCTGCAGAGCTCTATCATACTATCCAAGTCTGTGCCCAAACAGTTTGAGCTTCTACTTCTAAAAATCCACCTTTCCAGAAATAAGTCTCTCACTGTTGCTGCTTGCTACAGAGCCCCCTCAGCCCCCAGCTGTGCCCTGGACATCATATGTGAATTGATTGCCCCCCATTTATCCTCAGAGTTCGTACTGCTTGGTGACCTAAATTGGGATATGCTTAACACCCCGGCCATCCTACAATCCAAACTAGATGCCCTCAATCTCACACAAATTATCAACGAACCTACCAGGTACAACCCTAAATCCGTAAACATGGGCACCCTCATAGATATCATCCTGACTAACTTACCCTCTAAATACACCTCCGCTGTCTTCAACCAGGATCTCAGCGATCACTGCCTAATTGCCTGCGTCCGTAACGGGTCCGCGGTCAAACGACCACCCCTCATCACTGTCAAACGCTCCCTAAAACACTTTAGCGAGCAGGCCTTCCTAATTGACCTGGCCCAGGTATCCTGGATGGATATCGATCTCATTCCATCAGTAGAGGATGCCTGGTTGTTCTTTTAAAAGTAATTTCCTCTCAATCTTAAATAAACATGCCCCATTCAAAAAATAAAGAACTAAGAACAGATATAGCCCCTGGTTCTCCTCAGACTTGACTGCCCTTGACCAGCACAAAAACATCCTGTGGCGTACTGCATTAGCATCAAATAGCCCCCGCGATATGCAACTTTTCAGGGAAGTTAGGAACCAATATACACAAGCAGTTAGGAAAGCAAAGGATAGCTTTTTCAAACAGAAATTTGCATCCTGTAGCACTAACTCCAAAACGTTTTGGGACACTGTAAAGTCCATTGAGAATAAGAGCACCTCCTCCCAGCTGCCCACTGCACTGAGGCTAGGAAACACTATCACCACCGATAAATCTACAATAATCGAGAATTTCAACAAGCATTTAGCTACTGCTGGCCATGCTTTCCACCTGGCTACCACTACCCCGGCCACCAGCTCTGCACCCTCCGCTGCAATTTGCCCATGCCCCCCCCCGCTTCTCCTTCACACAAATTCAGACAGCTGATGTTCTGAAAGAGCTGCAAAATCTGGACCCCTACAAATCATCTGGGCTAGACAATTCGGACCCTTTCTTTCTAAAACTAGCCGCCGAAATTGTCGCAACCCCTATTACTAGCCTGTTCAACCTCTTTCGTAACATCTGAGATCCCCAGAGATTGGAAAGCTGCCACGGTCATCCCCCTCTTCAAAGGGGGTGACACTCTAGATCCAAACTGTTACAGACCTATATCCATCCTGCCCTGCCCTTCGAAAGTTTTTGAAAGCCAAGTTAACAAACAGATCACCGACCATTTCGAATCCCACTGTACCTTCTCCGCTATGCAATCCGGTTTCCGAGCTGGTCATGGGTGCACCTCAGCCACGCACAAGGTCCTAAACGATATTATAACCGCGATTGATAATAGACAGTACTGTGCAGCCGTCTTCATCGACCTGGCCAAGGCTTTCGACTCTGTCAACCACCGCATTCTTATTGGCAGACTAAATAGCCTTGGTTTCTCAAATGACTGCCTTGCCTGGTTCACCAACTACTTCTCAGATAGAGTTCAATGTGTCAAATCGGAGGGCCTGTTGTCTGGACGTATGGCAGTCTCTATGGGGGTGCCACAGGGTTCAATTCTTGGGCCGACTCTTTTCTCTGTGTATATTAATGATGTCGCTCTTGCTGCTGGTGACTCTCAGATCCACCTCTACGCAGACGACACCATTTTGTATACATCTGGCCCTTCATTGGACACTGTGTTAACAAACCTCCAAACAAGCTTCAATGCCATACAACACTCCTTCAGTAGCCTCCAACTGCTCTTAAACACTAGTAAAACTAAATGCATGCTCTTCAATCGAACGCTGCTGGCACCCGCCCACCCGACTAGAATCACTACTCTCGACGGGTCTGACCTAGAGTATGTGGACAACTACAAATACCTAGGTGTCTGGTTAGACTGTAAACTCTCCTTCCAGACTCACATTAAGAATCTCCAATCCAAAGTTAAATCTAGAATCGGCTTCCTATTTCGCAACAAAGCCTCCTTCACTCATGCTGCCAAACATGCCCTCGTAAAACTGACTATCCTACCGATCCTTGACTTCGGCGATGTCATTTACAAAATAGCCTCCAACACTCTACTCAGCAAATTGGATGTAGTCACAGTGCCATCCGTTTTGTCACCAAAGCCCCATATACTACCCACCACTGTGACCTGTACGCTCTTGTTGGCTGGTCCTCACTACATATTCGTCGCCAAACCCACTGGCTCCAGGCCATCTATAAATCACTGCTAGGCAAATCCCCGCCTTATCTTAGCTCATTGGTCACCATAGCAACACCCACCCGTAGTATGCGCTCCAGCAGGTATATCTCACTGGTCATCCCCATAGCCAACACTTCCTTTGGCCGCCATTCCTTCCAGTTCTCTGCTGCCAATGACTGGACCGAATTGCAAAAATCTCTGAAGCTGGAGACTCTTATCTCCCTCACTAACTTTAAGCATCAGTTGTCAGAGCACCTTACCGATCACTGCACCTGTACACAGCCCATCTGAAATTAGCCCACCCAACTACCTCATCCCCATATTGTTTTTTATTTTGCTCATTTGCACCCCAGTATCTCTATTTGCACATAATCTCTTGCACATCTATCATTCCAGTGTTAATACTAATTGTAATTATTTTGCACTATGGCCTATTTATTGCCTTACCTCCATAACTTGCTACATTTGAACACACTGTATGTATATTTTCTGTTGTATTTTTTACTTTATGTTTTGTTTTACCCCATATGTAACTCTGTGTTGTTGTTTTTATTGCACTGCTTTGCTTTATCTTGGCCAGTTCGCAGTTGTAAATGAGAACTTGTTCTCAACTGGCTTACCTGGTTAAATAAAGGTAAAATAAATGAATAAATAAATAAATAAAAAGGCAAAGGGTGGCTATTTGAAGAATCTCAAATATAAAATATATTTTGATTTGTTTAACACTTTTTTGGTTACTACATGATTCCATATGTGTTATTTCATAGTTGTGATGTCTATTTCATAGTTGTGATGTCACACCTACTCATTCAAACCCTTGAATGAGTAGGTGTGTCCAAACTTTTGACTGGTGCTGTACACACACACACTAGCATGCATCGACGTAAGGCTTAGGCATGATATTAAATAATTGAGAGTGCAGTAAGGCAGAACCTGACTTCTGCAATGCTCAGGTCATTCTGGAACTGGGACTGGCTAGCAGAGCTGGTAGATGTTACTGCTTAGGGTGATACACACACACACACACACTCTGCAACGGCTCAGTCTGAGTAACTGTTCTAGTTTCCAGTGCTGCAGTGTTCCCACAGGAGACTCTCTCTCTCTCTTTCCAACACAAAATAACAAAAACTACTGGACACAAAAGAAGCTGGGCCACTATCCATTATGTTCTCACAAACAAAGTTATTCTGCCATTCCATGTCCCAGTGTGTACTAGAACTTCAGGCTAATAGTTATATCAAAACAAACAATGCTTCACAGGGCTAATTCTATGAAGCGATGAGAGAGATAAAGGACTCTGACTGTTCAGCTTTTAGTTTTGAAAGGGAGAAAAACAAATCCACGCTCTCCGTCTGACCCCGTCTTCTCACAACGCCCTCACAGTTGGTGACCAGAGCATCCTGATTGGTTTAGACTCCACTGGGCCGGGGAATATTTGAAATGTCAATGCATTGATTGGATTAGAGCAGAATACCAGCGCCAGGCCCAGCAATGGAGCAACAACCCCGCTCTCACCCTGACCATCTACTGTATGAGTAAGGTTTGAGACAATACACACAGCATGGGGAACATATGTTACATGTCAAATTAGGAGCGTTATCAGTCACATTGCTAAAGCACAAAGGTCGAGATCAGGTCAGGAGCAGAGCAGTAAAGATGCTGTGTTCAGATACACAGCACAGTGAAAGAAGTCAGTGGCTGATATATTTATTTGCACCAAGGGACAGTAAAGTGTTTCTCCTGGCAGAGAACAGAGGTGTGCCTTATCAAATCAATGTTTATTTGTCACATGCGCCGAATACAACAGGTGTAGACCTTACCGTGAAATGCTTACTTAAAAGCCCTTAACCAACAATGCAGTTCAAATAATATTTACTAAATAAACTAAAGTAAAAAATAAAATAAAAAGTAACACAATAAAATAACAATAACGAGGCTATATACAGGGGGTACCAGTACCGAGTCAATGTGCGGGGGTACAGGTTAGTCAAGGTGTGATGAGAGTGATGAAAGGAGTCAGGCGCAGGAGGGTAATCACCGAATACAGAGTTTATTCCTTTGTTGACACACAAATGCGCTCAAATAGCAATCAACTAAACAGGCACAGGGTAAAATCTCATCCCTGGCAAATACACTGTAACGGTAGAATCCAATAATACATAGGCACAGGGGAAAATCTACCCTGGCAACAGGCGTAGGGCAGGCGTAGGGGCAGATTCCGGGTCGAGATCCAGACCCGATCCCCCGGTACGAAGCCTCACTGCGGTGACGGTCAGTGTTGGCCTTCTGATGACGCACGGCGCGCTGGAGGTGAACGTGGGCAGCATCCCACGTCTCCTCCGCGTGCCGAAACCAGTCATCCACTGCAGGAGCCTCGGTCTGGCTCTGGTGCCACGGTGCCAGAACTGGTTGGTAACCTAAAACACATTGGAATGGTGTTAGGTTAGTAGAGGAGTGGTGGAGAGAGTTCTGGGCATATTCTGCCCATGGCAAGAACACAGACCACTCCCCCGGCCGGTCCTGGCAGTAGGACCACAGGAACCTACCCACATCCTGATTTACCCGTTCCACCTGCCCATTTGACTCGGCGTGGAACCCAGAGGTCAGGCTGACCGAGACCCCCAGACGTTCCATGAACGCCTTACAAACTTTGGACGGGAACTGGGGACCTCGGTCGGACACTATATCCTCTGGCACCCCATAGTGCCGGAAGACGTGAGTAAACAGGGCCTCCGCAGTCTGCAGGGCCGTGGGGAGACCAGGCAGAGGAAGGAGGCGGCAGGACTTGGAGAAGCGGTCCACAACAACCAGGATGGTGGTGTTACCTTGGGAGAGGGGAACATCAGTAAAAAAATCAATACTAAGGTGAGACCATGGTCGTTGTGGAACTGGTAAAGGTTGTAGCTTATCCGCTGGGAGGTGCCTAGGTGTCTTACTCTGGGCGCACACCAAGCAGGATGAGACGTACACCCTCACGTCCTTAGCCAAGGTAGGCCACCAGTACTTTCCGATCAAGCAGCGCACTGTACGACCGATACCTGGGTGACCAGAGGAGGGTGACATGTGTGCCCAGAAGATCAGACGATCACGGATAAGAGCAGGCACGTACCGCAGCCCAGCTGGACACTGAGGTGGAGATGGATCTGTGCGTAATGCCTGCTCTATATCCGCGTCCATTGCCCATATTATCGGCGCCACAATGCAGGAGGCCGGGAGTATGGGGGTGTTGTCTCTGGGCCTCTCCTCTGTGTCATACAGCCGGGACAGTGCGTCTGCCTTCACGTTCTTCGTACCCGGAATGTATGACAGTGTAAAATCAAACCGGGTGAAGAATAGGGCCCACCTGGCCTTGCGAGGATTCAGCCTCCTCGCTGCCCGGATGTACTCCAGGTTACGGTGGTCCGTCCAGACGAGGAAAGGGTGTTTCGCCCCTTCGAGCCAATGCCTCCACACGGTCAAAGCTAGGACAACAGCCAACAGCTCCCGATCACTCCGATGGCGCCGGCCTGATGCTGGAGAAGGACAGCTCCATTTGGAGGAGGAGCAGTTGCTATACCAGGCGGTGATGCAACCAGTCAGGATGCTCTCAATGGTGCAGCTGTAGACATTTTTGAGGATCTGGGGACCCATGCCAAATATTTACAGTCTCCTGAAGGGGAAAAGGCGTTGTCGTGCCCTCTTCACAACTGTTTTTGTGTGTTTGGACCATGATAGTTTGTTGGTGAGGTGGACACCAAGGAACTTGAAACTCTCGACCCGCTCCACTACAGCCCCATCGATGTGAATGAGGGCGTGTTTGGCCCTCCTTTTCCTGTAGTTCACGATCCTTTGTCTTGCTCACGTTGAGGGAGAGGTTGTTGTCCTGGCACCACACTGCCAGGTCTCTGACCTCCTCCTTATAGGCTGTCTCATCGTTGTCGGTGATAAGGCCTACCACTGTTGTGTTGTCAGCAAACTTAATGATGGTGTTGGAGTCGTGCTTGGCCACGCAGTTGTGGGTGAACAGGGAGTACAGGAGGGGACTAAGCACGCACCCCTGTGGGGCCCCAGTGTTGAGGATCAGCGTGGCAGATGTGTTGTTGCCTACCCTTACCACCTGGGGGTGGCCCGTCAGGAAGTCCAGGATCCAGTTGCAGAGGGAGGTGTTTAGTCCCAGGGTCCTTAGCTTAATGATGAGCTTTGTGGGCACTGAGGTGTTGAACGCTGAGCTGTAGTCAATGAACAGCATTCTCACATAGGTGTTCCTTTTGTCCAGGTTGGAAAGGGCAGTGTGGAGTGCAATTGAGATTGCGTCATCTGTGGATCTGTTGGGGCGGAATGCGAATTGGAGTGGGTCTAGGGTTTCCGGGATGATGGTGTTGATGTGAGCCATGACCAGCCTTTCAAAGCACTGTGAGTGCTACGGGGCGGTAGTCATTTAGGCAGGTTACCTTCGCTTTCTTGGGCACAGGGACTATAGTGGTCTGCTTGAAACATGTAGGTATTACAGACTCGGTCAGGTAGAGGTTGAAAATGTCAGTGAAGACACTTACCAGTTGTTCCGTGCATGCTCCGAGTACACGTCCTGGTAATCCGTCTGGCCCCGCGGCCTCGTGAATGTTGACCTGTTTAATGGTCTTGCTCACATCGGCTGTGGGGACGACGTCGTCGATGCACTTATTGATGAAGCCGGTGACTGAGGTGGAATACTCCTCAATGCCACTGGATGAATCCCGGAACATATTCCAGTCTGTGCTAGCAAAACAGTCCTGTAGCGTAGCGTCCGCCTCATCTGACCACCTTCGTATTGAGCAGGTCACTGGTACTTCCTGCTTTAGTATTTGCTTGTAAGCAGGAATCAGGAGGATATAATTATGGTCAGATTTGCCAAATGGAGGGCGAGGGAGAGCTTTGTATGCATCTCTTTGTGTGGTGTAAAGGTCATTCAGAGTTTTTTTCCTCTGGTTGCACATGTGACATGCTGGTAGAAATTAGGTAAAACAGATTTATGCTTGCCTGCATTAAAGTCCCCGGCCACTAGGAGCGCCGCTTCTGGATGAGCATTTTCTTGTTTGCTTATGGTCTTAAATAGCTCGTTGAGTGCGGTCTTAGTGCCAGCATCGGTTTGTGGTGGTAAATAGACGGCTGCGAAAAATATAAATGAAAACTCTCTTGCCTGGCTGTCTGCTGTCTCTCTTTCTTTCTCTCTCTGTCTTTCTACAAACTGTCACCTGGGACCATGTCTCATTCCCGTGCCCGGCCCCATGCCCGCACACACACACATGCTCTCTTTGCTGGCACCCACACACCTGTGGCGGTTGCCGTAGAGCAGCAGCAGAGTAATGGGAGAGCTTTGAAGATGGTTCAGAAATGCTAATATCTCCTCTGCTGCTAGAGACAGATAAACATCCTCGATCTGAGGTGAAGAGTTCAAAAGGCTCTGCCTCTCTCTGTTCCTCTGTTCTTCTCTCCTCTTTTTCGCTCTCTCTTTCCTCATATCTCTCTCTCTCTCTTTCCTCATCTCTCTCTTTCTCTCTCTCTCACTCTCTCTTTGTACCCTCATAATCCTTTTCAATGCAATGGATGGGGAACTCTCTTGCTCTGTAGATATCACCACGAGACACCAATAGCAAAGATACAAATCACATGAAAGGAATTTAATTTGAGTCCTACATGGAAAATGATGACATCAAACACAGATTAAAGGATACATTTTTATTAAACTAGTAAAAGCATTAGCTGATGTGTTGTTCCTGTAGTATGTGGTGATATTCAGTGGCACACTATCTATCGTCCCCTCTTTTTAATTGCTAGGCTGCGTCCCAATTGGCACCCTATTCCTTACATAGTACACTACTTTTGACCAGAGCCTAACGGACGCAGCCCCAGTCAGTCCTCCAGCAACAGGCGTTGAAACAGAAACATCAATTTATCCCCGGCCCTCACAACTAATTGTGTTTTCTAATCACTGCACATTCTTATATTCTTGTTATTGCCTGATTAAATATGGTCTGCAGAGCTTCCTAAATGGACAGGAATATTGAACTGAAAACAAATCAAAAGCATGTTGTGATCATAGAGGGGACATGTGACCTCTGTAAGAGCTAGCAGGTCCTGCTGCTGACAGGTGTAATTAAAAGGAAAGTGGCTGTGGTGACAGGCAGGTAGAGCCATAATGCCCCCTCAGTACTTGGCAGAACCACAGGTTGGCAGGAAACTGTACACCTGCTGGAGCCGTAATGGAGTGTGGATGACAGCGGCCGCCCAGGACAGACAACCCCACTTAAAATGCATGGGGAGGGATAGAAACTATGAGTGGACACAAAATTTTGTTTGCATTAAGTGTGGTGCAGTGCTTTGCGGCAGGCCGAGCGTCTCTGACTGTGTATGTACAGAGGGTTTGGTCTGGAAACAGGGGAGAAGGACGTTGCTGATTTAATTTATATGAACAGACAAGCAGGCAGCCTCCTCCAGACTGCTATTTATATATGGAGGGCAAGTGCATATTCTCTCTCTCTCTCTCTCTCTCTCTCTCTCTCTCTCTCTCTCTCTCTCTCTCTCTCTCTCTCTCTCTCTCTCTCTCTCTCTCTCTCTCTCTCTCTCTCTCTCTCTCTCTCTCTCTCTCTCTCTCTCTCTCTCTCTCTCTCTCTCTCTCTCTCTCTCTCTCTCTCTCTCTCCCACTCTCCATTTGCTATCGTAGAATTCCTAGCACTATGCGTCTCATGTAGGCCTTTTGAAACAGCGTTTCAGGGAGTCAAGCTCTTCTGAAATGCCTGAGTGTCCCTACGAGGCTAAGGCGGCTTCATTTCCCTGACTACAGTCCTTAACAACGCTGCTGGCACTCCACTGCTCAGTATTCCTATGTCCATTATATACAAATATCACAGTAAGGAGCCTCTCCACATACAGGAAATAGCTTTCAATCCGAATTGCCCTCGCGACAGAACAATCCTCCTTGATTGAATAATTGGAGCTTTTCCTTTTTCACTTGAGGGGTTTCTCCTGTTGTGTAGTTATTATTCCCGGAGGAAAATGAAAAGAAAGGAAGTGTGGATAATGCTGAAGCATTAGGATCCTGCCATTTCTATAGTTGCCATGGCGCCCTAGTAGCAGCCTAAGCACAGAGCTCCTGTAAATTTGACAATACAGTATTTAGTTATTTTTAGGTGGGTTTAATTGTTGTTTTTTATTCAGCTCTTTTGTTTTTGATGACATTTCCTTTTTCTTACATATATCTGGCCTTTTTGAGCTACAGATTTGCAGATTGACCTTTTGGCTTGGCTAACTAGCTTTTGATTGAAAAATGCATCTGGATACATTACATTTTACATATTAGTCATTTAGCAGACGATCTTATCCAGAGCGACTTACAGTTAGTGAGTGCATACATTATTATTATCATTATTATTTTTATCATACTGGCCCCCCGTGGGAATCTAACCCACAACCCTGGTGTTGCAAACGGCATGCTCTACCAACTGAGCTACATCCCTGCCGGCCATTCCCTCCCCTACCATGGACGACGCTGGGCCAGTTTTGCGCCACCCCATGGGTCTCCCGGTCGCGGCCGGCTACGACAGAGCCTGGATTCAAACCAGTGCCTTAGACCACTGCGCCACTCGGGAGGTTGTGGTACAGTACCATCTTTTTTGTTTCACCTGACTGCCAATTCCTGATCCTTTGAGAACATCATTTCAGGAGTCACCTGAAGGGTGAGAGGAATGGGATATAGAGGAATACAGCAGTGCTGAGGCAGAGAGCTGGTAGTGAGGATGACTGGCTACTATTCTGAACGCTGTGTGGTGAGCTTTCTGGCGCCCAGAGCTGCTGAGGCATCACGCAAGTGGGTGTTACACAGAGTGGAAGAGGAGAAGTCCTGTAGCTATACGAGCCAGGCTGGTTCCTTGTGCCCTCTACAATATCATCAGCAGACTCCATCATCTACCATCCCCTGTCCAGCTCCCTTCGCTGAAGCCATGAACTGACCCTCTCCATCTTCAGAGTATGCAGCTTTCAAAGACATGGCCTCTATTGGTTGACCTGTCATGATATATTGCTTCTTTGTTTTTTTACTTGAGATTCTATGAAAAGATTAGATGAAAAGCACTATAGAAATCTAATAATGTATTATTATTATTATGATTATTATTATGATTATTATTATTATTATTAGGCTATACCTGAGCTGTCTATATCTATTTAAATAAATAGCTCTTGGCAATACTATTTGTCAAGGCTTTGACTGTAGTACTACTACACAGCAGCTGTGATGTTTGTGTGTGTGTGTGTGTGTGTGTGTGGTATTGCTAAGTCTGCTTAATCAATTGATTGAGTTGTTTTGCTACTCCAAAGCACCCTAATTAGGTGTCTAAACTGGTAGAATTAATATTTTTTATATCCAGTCTTATTTGACAGTGTGTGTACGCACGCACCAGCGCATGTGAATGCGAGTGTGTGCGTCATGATCTCTGTTGGTAATGTAGCAAGTGATTTGCCATCTGTGTGTGTGACCAGATCAGAATATCAAACAGGAGGGCATTGTTTGTTTGTTTGTTTGTTTGTTTGTTTGTTTGTTTGTGTAGAGACTTATCATGGCCGTGGATTGACTCACACAGTTGTGTTCTAGCCAATATTATTGACCTATCCTGTACTGTAAATGATTTGCACAGTGGATATGTATGTTTGTGAGAAAACACCTTGTATTTGTTGACCCCCAGGGCCCGGAGACTGCTATTCAATTCGGAATAGACCCTTAGCCCATACTCCCTAGGCAGCTGTGTAGATTTTATGTAGATCTGAAGGAATTGAGTATACGTAAACAGCAGGGAGAAGATATAATTAGTATTACCATATTGTTTTTACATACAGGTATCTGACTCTTGCAGATCTACAAGACGTGCCCAGGGGTAGGAGCTTGGGGATCGATTGGGAATTTAGACTCCTTTATACTGTCGTGACTTGACTTTAATATTAATCTGAAGACTTCTATTTCTCTCATCAACTAACTATGTTTTATTGTTACCTGATTAAATTAATCATGTAACAATTAACTCATTAGGATTTTGGGCACCACGAGAGCGGTTCTTTAAAGAGTTACCATCTCCCGAATTAAACTCTAAAAGGTCTTTACCAATCACATCTATAAAGAGTCAACTTATTAATCATAACCTCATATCATATCATCATTCTCAACAGTTGTAACCTCCTTGCATCTGCAAAAACCAGAGCCTTACTTATGATTCAGTACTACACAAATTGGTTTAATTATTTATTTACTAGCTAATTAAATGGGAATACAGGATAAACATACACACTCTGCACCGGTTATTGACTGGAGACTTAATACGCTGAAAACAGGTCCCTAGCGGAATGACAACAACATGGCTGCTTGTTAAAGAAGAGATGGAGAGGGAGAGAGAGGGATAGAGACACTTAACATTGGTACATTCAGAAGCTATTCTCACCTACAGTAACCATATACTTGGCAAACGAACCGCCGCCCGCTTTGAGTAAGAAATCATGAATGTATTTACATGAAATGCCTGGGTTCGCCGGGGATCTCTCGGTGGACCGGGCAGCCTTGGAAAGGGGGTTGGGCCTTTTCGCTGCACGTTGGTAAGGCTCTGAATGTCTGAAATGGTTCCAACAGTCTTCTACTGTTGTCCTTCTTCGTAGTTGTCCGGTATCCGATAACTTGTCATGAACAGAACTACAGAATTGATTTTCCCTTCATTCACTCTTGAAGTTGCTTCTTTGAAGATAGGCTAGCCAGCCGTATCGATGGTTCCCCATTGGGTGAGAGTAGCGTAATACAATGGTTTGAGCAGAGTAGCAGGATGGTCCTACTTAAATTCGCTTTTGAAGATACTTTACTTAGGACATCTAATCAGCCGTACCAGTGATCGTCTGGGAGGTGAGTTTATCGTCTTCACCTCATGTTGAGATTCAAAGTTCAAACCATTTTAAACGTGTAGCTGCCGCTTCATGCTTTTCTGGTCTAATGTGTTCATTCGTAACCCATCATTTATACATTCTGTTCGAAACGGGCGGTTTCGGCAGGCTGGCACGCTTTCTGACCTCACTTCGGGGCAGTGACTACTCACTGTGCAAAGTTATGTATAACAATTATCTCTTATAACTTCTCAAATCACATCCCTCTCTTAACAAAAACACTTCCATCATTTGTCATATTACATGCACAACGCATAGTATGGAGACTTCATCTATGTAGTGGGTATACTTTTCAAGTTACAATATTTCCTTTATAACGTTTTCAATGACATCAAAAAATAACAAACAAAATGACCTTAGAGTCCTATAGATCACCTTTGACCATTCCCCACGTTCTACGTTATAAATATTGTTCCAGTATTATCTTTTGAACGTGTTAGAGTTTCAGAGGGAAAAAGTATGTTGAAAAAAGAACATTCCTTTGGTGAATCTTGAGAGGGAGAGCCTGGATCTTCTCCCTTGATTTACAACAGGACGTGAGTTGTTAATCTCCACTAGTTCTTTCCTTCCCCCTCTATGGGTGAGAGAGGGTCTGATTGAAGTTGTTCATTGCAAACCTGATCTGACCTATTTGGATTCTCGTAGACAGTCATGACAATACGCAGACACCCATTACTGCTTCTATCCTCCTCTTCCTGAAGATTTTCCAGGTACCCCAGGTGACTAGTTAAAATCAAGGTATATTTGCATATCAAGGCAATGTGTAATGCATGTGTAATGGATTTTACTTGGATTCAGTACATGGAATGCAATACGTTTCAGATCAATGGTTGTCCTAGTTTTGTGTTTATATCCCAAGACATATTTCTCTGTTTTTTTTAAACGCAGTCCAAAAACAAATTCCTGGGCCAAAAGCTCAGTCAGACTCGCCAAGATACCACCATCCATTCATCTTATATCGTACCGATCCAATAGTTTCAACACAGATATGCATCGCGGACCCAGACTGCTTAATGAGTGTCTTAATGCTCTACTGTAGCATCCCAATGGCCTGTAGCTATAGCTCTAACTACACAAGCTGATAATCATCCCTTATCTGCCATTTAAACAGGAGTGAACAGATATCTCCCAGACCCAGTTTAGGAATCAGGACTTAGTCTCTACAGCGATAACATTGATTGTAGATTTGCCTTAAAGCCTTTAAAGGTGCAATCTCAGATCTGGGAATCTGTTCAGTCCCAGATTGTAGCTTTAATGGGCCCATAGACATTTTCAAGCTGCTTCTCATTACAACATTCACTTGGCAGTTCTATGATTGGATGTGTGTAGAGTTAGAGTTACATTTATTAAAGTGTCACTCCACAATGATAAATAATTGACAATACAAAATACAGATTAAAAAAACACACTCAAATAGAGTTTTGAGACACTAAAAACAATCACAGTCACGCATGGTACAGTATTTCCTTTGCTGTCATCTATAATACGTGACATCATCTATACATTATTGGTATCAGTTATTACGTCATCTATACACATGTATGGAAAAACAAATAACAAAGTACAATAGATAAAAGGACACTTAAAAAGAAAACAAAATGTCTCTGTGTAAGAGAGAGTGACTCTGACTACAGTATAGTTGTAGAGAGATGGGGGCCCCATGAATCAACCCAGGGCTCCCCAACAGGTAGAGGTAACAGTGGCAGGATAACAATAGAAAAACCTCATAATCTACTGTAGGGTAGTCTAAGTACCTGACTGTTATTGCATTGAGCAATAGTTAAGAAGACACCAACAGGTTAGCCTAACTGAAGCAGGGAGACAGCAATAGAAAACTCAGTAGAAACCACAGAAAGCATTAGAAACTAGAGACCAGTAGAAACCAGTAGAAACCTTAGTAAAAAGTAATACAAACCTCAGTCTAGCCTACAGTGCCTAAATAAACAAAAAGTATTCAGACCCTTTACTATGAGACTCGAAACTGAGCTCAGGTGCATCCTGTTTCCATTGATCATCCTTGAGATGTTTCTACAACTTGATTAGAGTCTACCTGTGGTAAATTAAATTGATTGGACATGATTTGGAAAGACACACACTTGTCTATATAAGGTCCCACAGTTGACAGTGCATGTCAGAGCAAAAACCAAGCCATGAGGTCGAAGGAATTGTCCGTAGAGCCAGGTTTGTGTCGAGGCACAGATCTGGGAAAGGGTACCAAAAAATGTCTGCTGCGTTGAAGGTCCCCAAGAACACAGTGGCCTCTATCATTTTTAAATGGAAGAAGTTTGGAACCACCAAGACACTTCCTAGAGCTGACCGCCCAGCCAAACTGAGCAATCGGGGGAGAAGGACCAAGAACCCGATGGTCACTCTGTCAGAGCTCCAGAGTTCCTCTGTGGAGATGGGAGAACCTTCCAGAAGGACAACCATCTCTGTAGCACTCCACCAATCAGGCCTTTATGGTAGAGTAGCCAGACGGAAGCCACTCCTCAGTAAAAGCCACATGACAGCTCGCTTGGAGTTTGCCAAAAGGCACCTAAAGACTCTCAGACCATGAGAAACAAGATTCTCTGGTCTGATGAAACCAAGATTTAACTCTTTGGTGTGAATGCCAAGCATCACATCTGGAGGAAACCTGGCACCATCCCTACGGTGAAGCATGGTGGCGGCAGCATCATGCTGTGGGGATGTTTTTCAGCGGCAGACACTGGGAGACTAGTCAGGATCGAGGGAAATATGAACGGAGCAAAGCACAGAGAGATCCTTGATGAAAACCTGCTCCAGAGTGCTCAGGACCTCAGACTCAGGCGAAGGTTCACCTTCCAACAGGACAACGACCCTAAGCAAACAGCCAAGACAACGCAGGAGTGGCTTCGGGACAAGACCCTGACTTGGCCCAGCCAGAGCCCGGACTTGAACCCAATGTAACATCTCTGGAGAGACCTGAAAATAGCTGTGCAGCGACGCTCCCCATCCAACCTGACAGAGCTTGAGAGGATCTGCAGAGAAGAATGGGAGAAACTCACCAAATACAGGTGTGCCAAGTTTGTAGAGTCATACCCAAGAAGACTTGAGGCTGTAATCACTGCCAAAGGTGCTTCAACAAAGTACTGAGTAAAGGGTCTGAATACATATGTAAAACCTGGTTTTGCTTTGTTATTATGGGGTATTGTGTGTAGATTGATGAGGGGAAAAAACAATTTAATCAATTTTAGAATAAGGCTGTAACTTAACAAAATGTGGAAAAAGTCAAGGATTCTGAATACGTTCCGAATGCACTCTATGTACTCAGAAACTGTCTGGGGGTCTTAATGATCCTAAATGATTTACTAAGAAAAAGCAATCAGGGTTGGAGTTATAGATTGGAGGTGCCAAAATGAGTTGTGTGAAATATGGATTTCTGTCCCATCCTAAGGCCCGCCACACAAGGGATATGTTGTAAATTAGAGGCTATGGCTAATGGTTGTTGACATGCTGTTTATATTTAAGACATGTTTTATTCCTGTCTAAAACTGCCTCCACAAAGCAGCCTAATACTGAGCTCTCTATAACTGCTTCAGTTCGGTTTTTAAAAGATACAGGGGGTTGTAAACCATTAGAAATAAACCTGTGATTATTAGTTCGCTATAACAGGTGCCAAAGCAGTTCTCAGGTGGTTGGAAAACAAGTTGTGGGTTAGATTCCTGCATAGGCCACATCTGGATATTGAATGTTCTATTTGTAAGATACAAGCTTAGATAAGTGTCTCATACATTACCATATTATGACCATTGGGAGTAAAACACCAACCCCATCTTAGATATGTGTCCTGGGACAATGGTGTTATGATCCATGGTATGATGAGGTACACTGAGAATGACGGTGTTGGTTTAAGGTGATTAGGGGTAGTTGTAAACTAAAGGATGTGTTTGTGTGGTCTGTTTGCCGTCAGTCAGGTCTGCAGTCAATCACCACCTTGACAGACATGACAGGAATCCAAAGCAGGGTGAAAATGAATGGAATGTTGCCCTGAGGAGAAGGGAGAGTACCTAACACCACACAACCCCGCCTGAGGTTATGACGAAAGTGGTCCATCGTCATTACTGTTACCCCACGGTCAAATGACCTATTTCACTTATAAGTGCTACTTGTCGAACATGCATTAACGTAGTATGTGATGTGCATTTGACTTGGTATTTGTAAAATACACTGGTTGCAGGTTGCAGTCTACGTCTTGCCCTCTAACATTTGCAAACAGAGCAGTTCAGGTTCTGACCCCACTACTGAAGCCTCTGGCAACAACCTTGAGGTATTTATAGTTTTGCCTTGGTGAGGGGGAGAGGGAGGAAGGAGAGAGAAAGAGAGGGATAGATAAATAGATAGGGGAGGAGATGCGATAACAAAGAAGCTTTGTGTGTGTAGGTACTTCACAGATCTCTGAAATGTCCTTTCATTGCGAAAAAGGCTTTCTGGGACAGAGATTCTGTCTGTGTTATGTTGTAGGCAATTCAGTAGAAAATTAAATTGGTCTTTGAGTGAATTTGTTGGAGGTGACCTCCATTCAGTTGAGTGCAGCTCGGTTTAGCTCAGGCCTTCTCTTCAAGGGGAATGGAGTGGTCAGTTAGTCAACTCTGAAAGATCTTGGTCATACAGGTTCTACAATACACATGTTCTGTTCAGTAGCAGCTGCCTATGTGAACATTAACATTAATTTCTCTCTTGCTCTTCACTTTCCTCTTATTCACTCTGCACACTCAAGTCAAGGGTCAGTTCCAATAACATATTTACAATGTGCAGGGATACTGGAGAGATGGAGGCAGATATGTATACAGGTAAGGTTACTAGGCAACAGGCTATAAGATAAACAGAGTAGCAGCAGCGTGTATGTGAGTGGGTGTGAGTGTGTGTAGAGTCAGTATAAATGTATGTGCTTATTATGTGTGAGTGAGCAGATGATGGAGTGAGTGGGTGTGTGTGTGAGTGTGTAGGGCCCTGTGAGTGTGCATAGAGACAGTGCCAAAATAAAAGGTCAATAAAGATACAAGGTTAACTCAGATAGTCATATTGCTTGGGGTAAAAGCTATTCAAGAGCCTGTTGGTAACGATTTTCCGGGCCTTCCTTCCACACCGCCTGATATACAGTGGGGAAAAAAAGTATTTAGTCAGCCACCAATTGTGCAAGTTCTCCCACTTAAAAAGATGAGAGAGGCCTGTAATATTCATCATAGGTACACGTCAACTATGACAGATAAATTGAGAAAAGAAAATCCAGAAAATCACATTGTAGGATTTGTTATGAATTTATTTGCAAATTATGGTGGAAAATAAGTATTTGGTCACCTACAAACAAGCTAGATTTCTGGCTCTCACAGACCTGTAACTTCTTCTTTAAGAGGCTCCTCTGTCCTCCACTCGTTACCTGTATTAATGGCACCTGTTTGAACTTGTTATCAGTATAAAAAGACACCTGTCCACAACCTTAAACAGTCACACTCCAAACTCCACTATGGCCAAGACCAAAGAGCTGTCAAAGGACACCAGAAACAAAATTGTAGACCTGCACCAGGCTGGGAAGACTGAATCTGCAATAGGTAAGCAGCTTGGTTTGAAGAAATCAACTGTGGGAGCAATTATTAGGAAATGGAAGACATACAAGACCACTGATAATCTCCCTCGATCTGGGGCTCCACGCAAGATCTAACCCCGTGGGGTCAAAATGATCACAAGAACGGTGAGCAAGAATCCCAGAACCACACGGGGGGACCTAGTGAATGACCTGCAGAGAGCTGGGACCAAAGTAACAAAGCCTACCATCAGTAACACACTACGCCGCCAGGGACTCAAGTTCTGCAGTGCCAGACGTGTCCCCCTGCTTAAGCCAGTACATGTCCAGGCCCGTCTGAAGTTTGCTAGAGTGCATTTGGATGATCCAGAAGAGGATTGGGAGAATGTCATATGGTCAGATGAAACCAAAATAGAACTTTTTGGTAAAAACTCAACTTGTCGTGTTTGGAGGACAAAGAATGCTGAGTTGCATCCAAAGAACACCATACCTACTGTGAAGCATGGGGGGTGGAAACATCATGCTTTGGGGCTGTTTTTTCTGCAAAGGGACCAGGACGACTGATCCGTGTAAAGGAAAGAATGAATGGGGCCATGTATCGTGAGATTTTGAGTGAAAACCTCCTTCCATCCGGCAAGGGCATTGAAGATGAAACGTGGCTGGGTCTTTCAGCATGACAATGATCCCAAACACACCGCCCGGGCAATGAAGGAGTGGCTTCGTAAGAAGCATTTCAAGGTCCTGTAGTGGCCTAGCCAGTCTCCAGATCTCAACCCCATAGAAAATCTTTGGAGGGAGTTGAAAGTCTGTGTTGCCCAGCGACAGCCCCAAAACATCACTGCTCTAGAGGAGATCTGCATGGAGGAATGGGCCAAAATACTAGCAACAGTGTGTGAAAACCTTGTGAAGACTTACAGAAAACGTTTGACCTGTGTCATTGCCAACAAAGGATATATAACAAAGTATTGAGAAACTTTTGTTATTGACCAAATACTTATTTTCCACCATAATTTGCAAATAAATTCATTAAAAATCCTACAATGTGATTTTCTGGAAAAAAAAATCTAATTTTGTCTGTCATAGTTGACGTGTACCTATGATGAAAATTACAGGCCTCTCTCATCTTTTTAAGTGGGAGAACTTGCACAATTGGTGGCTGACTAAATACTTTTTTCCCCCACTGTATGCCAATATGGAGTAAACTGGAAAATTATGAATTTCCTTTCTTTTTCGGCTATAGACCAATGCCTATTCTCATTTTAATTGATTTGTATTTAGCTTCACTCCATATCATCAACAAACTATAGGCTCTGCTTATTAGCCTGCTCAGCCCTGGCCTGTTTCATCAGCAGTGTTAAATAATAATGGTTCCTACAGGAAATATCCTGTCACCACAAATACTAATTAAATTGGGGGAATATTAATGGAGTTGCGCCCATTATGACCCCTTATGTAAATGGGGGAATTACATAGACTCATTCTGCAGTGGTACTGAGTGGTACAAACGCCCTACACACGCTCCCTCTTCTCTCCTCTTGTTAAGAGCTAATTTCCTCCTTTAACTAAAGTCTCTCTACACACCATGGCTAATCATAGCTCTCTGTCTTTTGTTATCATGCATGAGATTCAAAGTGAAATTGGAGGGCAATTGACTGTCCGCGGTGGTCAAAGACATGTTCTTAACATGAGCCAGGCCTAATTGACCAACCTCACTAATGCTCTTGTGGCTAAATGGAAGCAAGTCTCCACAGCAATATTCCAACATCTAGTAGAAAGCCACCCAGAAGAGTGGAGGCTGTTATAGCAGCAAAGAGGGGAACAAATCTATATAAATGCCCATGATTTTGGAATGAGATGTTCGACGAGCAGGTGTCCACATACCTTTGGTCATGTAGTGTATGTATTTGGTTAGTTATTACTCTTGACAGGTTGTAGTTCGATGGAATGACTCATAAAGAGGAGGCAGGTTCTAGCCTGTTTCATAGCGTGGCGGCTCCATTTTCCCATGGTTTGCATGCCATGTACCCAGACCTCACAGACCTGTTACAGACCAGTTCCCTCACACAGCTCCAACTAGCTGGAGGGAGAACCTCTGGGATTAAAGCTGTTCCCCTGGGATGTTCTCTTGATAAGTGTGCGAATTGGACCATTTTCTGTCCTGCTAAGCATTCAAAATGTAACGAGAACTTTTGGGAGTCAGGGAAAATGTATGGAGTAAAAAGTACATCATTTTCTTTAGGAATGTAGTGAAGTAAAAGTAGAAGTTGTCAAAATATAAATAGTAAAGTACAGATACCCAAAAAAACTACTTAAGTAGTACTTTAAAATATTTTTTTACTTAAGTACTTTACATCACTGTGTGTGTGTGTTTATTTGTACCTGTGCCTCTGGCTTCTCTGTGCTGCTGGGACTCATAACGTGTGTGTGACCTGAGCAGGCCAGAAAGGAGCTGTCCTTTACACCCCACAGTGTAGGACCACCCTTTCATCTGCAATAGTCTGAAGCTTTTGCTATGAGCTGAAGTCTACCTGCAAGATGAAACCTTGTTCAATACATGCTTTCTGCATGTTCACAGTGCATGATGTAGTTCTCTACATATGCTGAAAGACTGCCTGTCTTACACAGCAACACACACAGAGAGATGGTTATATAACCACGGTCAAATTAGTTGTCCAGACGTAACTAAAGATGACACTGTGTCTCTTCTCTGTCTAGGGGTCTAGAGAGTAGTGTGTGTGTCTGTATATGTGTGTGTGTGTGTGTGTGTGTGTGTGTGTGTGTGTGTGTGTGTGTGTGTGTAGACTCCAGACCACTGCTTTAAATACAGACTTCCAGCACAACCAGGGCCTCAATCATCTCCAGAAATATTAGCTGACTGTCATTTACAGATGTGTAAAACACATTTCATTCCAGAAGAAAAATTATTATTTCTCCCCCAGAGTATAATAACTGGGAAGCGATTAACTTTTTTTCCCAGCTAGAGGAAAGACATTAGGGAAGCTAAAATTGAAACTTAACCTAGTTGTCTGATTCTGCCATGTAATAAAAATCATATAGCATTGCTGGTTTATGTTTAATTTTCTCCATATTAATTTACCACTCCACCATTTAGTCACCATTTATTCTCTCTCTCTCTCTCTCTCTCTCTCTCTCATTTTTCTGTCTCATCTCACTTGCTCTCTCTCCATTTCTCTCTCTCTTTCAACATCACCCTCATGCTACATTGCATAGCAAAGACAGCGCTTCATTGCTTTCTGTGGATCAAAACTGTTCTCCCACATAGAAATCCTCTGTCTCTCATGCATTTCAAAGCTCTATATGTAAATCCCATGGAGATGGGGAAAGGGACAGAATCTTATTGTCCATACGATTCCCATACGATTTAAATTCATGACACGCACCCCATTCACAACCATGACTTTAACATTCAGTGGACGTTTGCCTCCAGCCTTTTAAGTGCTCTTTGATCTGCAGGAAACAGCCACAGCTTGTGTCAATAGAGAGAAAAAGACTATAAAAGCTGAACGGACACACACGTAAATACACGTAGACCTTCACAAACACACACACCATCGCACAAACACACACACACACGTCAACATGCCAGTGTTGTCAGCATCTGGTTGCCATTGCTAAGCCCATGCCAATGTTAGACAATAGACATTGCACTTGGAGAGAAGCCCAGCCTGTGTGATGTGTCGAGATGTCATTGGCTACTACCATGGAGGACATTCGGTCAGCGAGCATTAGGTGTCATACGGGTCTTGTTTCTCGCTTCCGCATTGTCTCCGTGCTGCTGTGCTGCTGTGCTGTTTGCTGCTACTTGGCTACCTGCCAAACTATTCACGTTTTACTTTTAATAAACGTTTAATCAATCTCTGTGTTCAACAAATTTACCAACTTTTTAGTTTTGTCCTCACTCATCTTTTTTCGTTAAACTTTTTTCACCCCGGACGTTTTATCCCGAGACAGAAGAGTCATTTTCCTGTGCGTTTTTGCTGCCAACTTTACTTTATTTTCCTTTTTTCCATCGCAACTTTTTTTTTTTTCCCTCATTCAACTTTTTCCTCCGGACGCTTTATCTGGACATGGTTCGTCAACATCTTCAACAGCCGAAGCTAAGTAGTAACATTAACATGATGTCTTCTAATTGCAGTCGCTGTACTCATAATATACAGGAGAACGATCGCCTTTACGGCGAGAATAGCTGTGCTACAAGCCCAGCTTCAGACGCAATCGTTAGGCAAGGGTAATTTCAGTGTAGGAAAGGAAGAAACAGCGTCTGTGCCACCAGTAAGTACAGATAGTAACGTTAGTATAAATCCCCCCGCACAGTCCCCCGCAGCCGGACAACTTTCTCATGGCTTCTGGAGGGAAATACTGTTGGAATGATCAACCGGTGTCGCTCATTCAGCCGACAGAAACTTTCAACCGGTTTTCCCCATTATGTAGCGAGTCAGAGTCTGAGTCTGAGTCTTCTCTTGTCTCTACTCCTCCCGTTACGGGGTCTGAGACGCCGAAGGCTCCCACCATTAGCTCTGACAAATTGAAAACCCTAGTCATTGGCGACTCCATTACCCGCAGTATTAGACTTAAAACGAATCACCCAGCGATCATACACTGTTTACCAGGGGGCAGGGCTACCGACGTTAAGGCTAATCTAAAGATGGTGCTGGCTAAAGCTAAAACTGGCGAGTGTAGAGAGTATAGAGATATTGTTATCCACGTCGGCACCAACGATGTTAGGATGAAACAGTCAGAGGTCACCAAGTGCAACATAGCTTCAGTGTGTAAATCAGCTAGAAAGATGTGTCGGCATCGAGTAATTGTCTCTGGCCCCCTCCCAGTTAGGGGGAGTGACGAGCTCTACAGCAGAGTCTCAGCACTCAATCGCTGGTTGAAAACTGTTTTCTGCCCCTCCCAAAAAATAGAATTTGTAGATAATTGGCCCTCTTTCTGGGACTCACCCACAAACAGGACCAAGCCTGACCTGCTGATGAGGGACGGACTCCATCCTAGCTGGAGGGGTGCTCTCATCTTATCTACCAACATAGATAGGGCTCTAACTCCTCTAGCCCCACAGTGAAATAGGGTGCAGGCCAGGCAGCAGGCTGTTAGCCAACCTGCCAGCTTAGTGGAGTCTGCCAATAGCACAGTCAGTGTAGTCAGCTCAGCCATACCCATTGAGACTGTGTCTGTGCCTCGACCTAGGTTGGGCAAAACTAAACATGGCGGTGTTCACCTTAGCAATCTTATTAGGATAAAGACCTCCTCCATTCCTGCCATTATTGAAAGAGATCGTGATACCTCACATCTCAAAATAGGGTTACTTAATGTTAGATCCCTCACTTCAAAGGCAGTCATAGTCAATGAACTAATCACTGATCATAATCTTGATGTGATTGGCCTGACTGAAACATGGCTTAAGCCTGATGAATTTGCTGTGTTAAATGAGGCCTCACCTCCTGGTTACACTAGTGACCATATTCCCCGTGCATCCCGCAAAGGCGGAGGTGTTGCTAACATTTACGATAGCAAATTTCAATTTACAAAAAAAAAATGGCGTTTTCGTCTTTTGAGCTTCTAGTCATGAAATCTATGCAGCCTACTCAATCACTTTTTATAGCTACTGTTTACAGGCCTCCTGGGCCATATACAGCGTTCCTCTCTGAGTTTCCTGAATTCCTATCAGACCTTGTAGTCATAGCAGATCATATTCTAATTTTTGGTGATTTTAATATTCACATGGAGAAGTCCACAGACCCACTCCAAAAGTCTTTCGGAGCCATCATCGACTCAGTGGGTTTTGTCCAACATGTCTCTGGACCTACTCACTGCCACAGTCATACTCTGGACCTAGTTTTGTCCCATGGAATAAATGTTGTAGATCTTAATGTTTTTCCACAAAATCCTGGACTATCGGACCACCATTTTATTACGTTTGCAATCGCAACAAATAATCTGCTCAGACCCCAACCAAGGAGCATCAAAAGTCGTGCTATAAATTCTCAGACAACACAAAAATTCCTTGATGCCCTTCCAGACTCCTTCTGCCTACCCAAGGACGTCAGAGGACAAAAATCAGTTAACCACTTAACTGAGGAACTCAATTTAACCTTGCGCAATACCCTAGATGCAGTTGCACCCCTAAAAACGAAAAACATTTGTCATAAGAAACTAGCTCCCTGGTATACAGAAAATACCCGAGCTTTGAAGCAAGCTTCCAGGAAATTGGAACGGAAATGGCGCCACACCAAACTGGAAGTCTTCCGACTAGCTTGGAAAGACAGTACCATGCAGTACCGAAGAGCCCTCACTGCTGCTCGATCATCCTACTTTTCCAACTTAATCGAGGAAAATAAGAACAATCCAAAATTTCTTTTTGATACTGTTGCAAAGCTAACTAAAAAGCTGTGAAGGACCTCGGCGTTACTCTTGACCCTGATCTCTCTTTTGACGAACATATCAAGACTGTTTCAAGGACAGCTTTTTTCCATCTACGTAACATTGCAAAAATCAGAAATTTTCTGTCCAAAAATGATGCAGAAAAATTAATCCATGCATTTGTTACTTCTAGGTTAGACTACTGCAATGCTCTACTTTCCGGCTACCCGGATAAAGCACTAAATAAACTTCAGTTAGTGCTAAATACGGCTGCTAGAATCCTGACTAGAACCAAGAAATTTGATCATATTACTCCAGTGCTAGCTTCCCTACACTGGCTTCCTGTTAAGGCAAGGGCTGATTTCAAGGTTTTACTGTTAACCTATAAAGCGTTACATGGGCTTGCTCCTACCTATCTTTCCGAGTTGGTCCTGCCGTACATACCAATACGTACGCTACGGTCACAAGACGCAGGCCTCCTAATTGTCCCTAGAATTTCTAAGCAAACAGCGGGAGGCAGGGCTTTCTCCTATAGATCTCCATTTTTATGGAACAGTTTGCCTACCCATGTGAGAGACGCAGACTCGGTCTCAACCTTTAAGTCTTTACTGAAGACTTATCTCTTCAGTAGGTCATATGATTGAGTGTAGTCTGGCCCAGGAGTGTGAAGGTGAACGGAAAGGCTCTGGAGCAACGAACAGCCCTTGCTGTCTCTGCCAGGCCGGTTCCCCTCTCTCCACTGGGGTTCTCTGCCTCTAACCCTGTTACAGGGGCTGAGTCACTGGCTTGCTGGTGCTCTTTCATGCCGTCCCTAGGAGGGGTGCGTCACTTGAGTGGGTTGAGTTACTGACGTGATCTTCCTGTCTGGGTTGGCGCCCCCTTGGTTTGTGCTGTGGTGGAGACCTCTGTGGGCTATACTCGGCCTTGTCTCAGGATTGTAAGTTGGTGGTTGAGGATATCCCTCTGGTGGTGCGGGGGCTGTGCTTTGGCAGAGTGGGTGGGGTTATATCCTTCCTGTTTGGCCCTGTCCGGGGTTTCTTCGGATGGGGCCACAGTGTCTCCGGACCGCTCCTGTCTCAGCCTCCAGTATTTATGCTGCAGTAGTTTATGTGTCGGGGGGCTGGGGTTAGTTGGTTATACCTGGAGTACTTCTCCTGTCTTATCCAGTGTCCTGTGTGAATTTAAGTATGCTCTCTCTAATTCTCTCGTTCTCTCTTTCTCTCTGAGAACCTGAGCCCTAGGACCATACGTCAGGACTACCGGGCATGCTGACACCTTGCTGTCCCCAGTCCGCCTGGCCTTGCTGCTATTCCAGTTTCAACTGTTCTGCCTGCGGTTACGAAACCCCTACCTGTCCCAGACCTGCTGTTTTCAACTCTTAATGATCGGCTATGAAAAGCCAACTGAGAGACCTGAGCCCTAGGACCATACGTCGGGACTACCGGCCGTGGTGACTCCTTGCTGTCCCCAGTCCGCCTGGCCTTGCTGCTATTCCAGTTTCAACTGTTCTGCCTGCGGTTATGGAACCCCTACCTGTCCCAGACCTGCTGTTTTCAACTCTTAATGATCGGCTATGAAAAGCCAACTGAGATTTATTCCTGATTATTATTTGACCATGCTTGTCACTTATGAACATTTTTGAACATCTTGGCATGGTTCTGTTATAATCTCCACCCGGCACAGCCAGAAGAGGACTGGCCACCCCTCATAGCCTGGTTCCTCTCTAGGTTTCTTCCTAGGTTTTGGCCTTTCTAGGGAGTTTTTCCCTAGCCACCGTGCTTCTACACCTGCATTACTAGCTGTTTGGGGTTTTAGGCTGGGTTTCTGTACAGCACTTCGAGATATTAGCTGATGTAAGAAGGGCTATATAAAATAAAATTGATTGATTGATGGTTAGTACTTTCACATCCTTGCAGATGAAGGTGAGGAGACGAGGAGAAGAAACCACTTAAGAGTGTTGTGATGCACCCAAGCTCACGTTGGGGGCCACAGAGCGAAATGACCTCAGCGTCTTGTCTACATGATGGGCACTAACATTGAAAGTATGAAGAAAGCATTAATGGACACTCACCAGAGAAATTGCCAATTTTCTGAGTACAGAGAGGTGACACACTCCTGCTGAGTGCTTTTAACCATCATCTGCTGTTTACTAAGGATCTAAAGAGGAAACCAGCCTAAGCCTCCCTACCATTATTTACTTGGAAACAGTCAGTGTCACGGTTCAGACAGACGACCAGAGGACCACAATTGCGTCACACCAGAAAGTTTATTAAACTTAAGGGAAAAGGGAAGTAGGGAGTGAATGAAGGCTCCAGGGGTAACAGGGATCCCGTCCAATGCGCTGGGTCTGTGCCCCCCCCAGTGGCAGCGATGCGTCCTATGAAGCCGGTGGTGGGTGATCCAGAAGTCCTGGGGGGGGGGAAGACACAGACACAACAGGGCGGAATGAAACCAGGCAGCAGTACAGTTCAAGGGAAATCCAAAATACGTAGTAGCAAGGCAGAAGGCTGGTCAGAGTTACCGGGATTGAAGAGTAGTCAGGAGTCGTAATGGCAGAAGCAGGTCTGGATCTCCTGAGGCAGAAGAGAATCCAAAAAACAGGCAGGTCCGGGGTCACAAAACCAGGGTGAGCCAGAAGCGCGAGCAAACAGGTTCCGGGTGAGAGCTTTGCAGACGATCTGACACCGGAGAGCTGAAAGACAGGGCCTTAAATACTGGGAGAGGTAATGGGTAATGCAGCGCAGCTGGCAGAGTAATTAGAGCAGAGCAGAGCAGGGACAGGTGGAGCTAGTTAGGCTGAGTAGAGAGAGTGGTGAGCAGAGTGGAAGAAAATTAAGGTGGTAACCCGGTGGAGTGAGAGGCTCATGACAGAACCCCCCCCCCAAGGGACGGCCCCAGAAGTCCCAAGAGCAACACCACGCCGGGCGGGAGGAGGGGAGCCGGAGGAGGGCTAGAACTCCTCCGAACGGTCCGAGCGAACGTCCTCATCCTCGGAGGAAGCCGGAGGGCCGTGGTCGGGAGATGGGACAGGTCCCGAGACAGGATCAGGCACAGGACAGGAAGCCGAGCGGGCCGGACGGTTAGGGACCCCTCTGGGGCGGCCCCTACGGATTGCAGGTTGATCAGGATGCCGTTGGTGGAAAGCGGTGATGAGAGTCCTATCCACAATCCGACTAGCTGGCACCCAGGTCCTTTCCTCAGGTCCATAGCCCTCCCAGTCAATGAGGTACTGGAGACCCCTACCCCTCCGTCTGGACCGAAGCAGGCGGCGGACGGTGTAAACCAGACCACCATCGACGAGCCGTGGAGGAGGAGGACCAGGCGCAGCAGGGACCAGCGGACTCTCATGGATGGGCTTAATCTTAGACACATGGAACGTGGGGTGCACCCTCAGGGGAATTAGGCAGTTGGAGCCGGACAGCAGTTGGGCTAATCACTCTTATGATAGGGAATGGGCCAATGAACCGAGGTGCCAGCTTCTGCGACTCCACCCTGAGTGGCAGGTTCTTCGATGACAACCACACCCTTTGACCAACATGGTAGGTGGGAGCAGGAATTCTCCGACGGTTGGCCCCGGTAGTGTAGCTGGCAACGGATCTGAGGAGTGTGGCTCTAGCATTGTTAAACACCTCTCTGAGACCATGGTAGCATTCTGGGACATTGGAGAGGTCAGGAGCGGAGTTAGTAGGTACTGGCCGAGGGGGTAGTGCGGCAGCAAGCAGGCAGGTTCGGTGGCAGTCCTCTCCCCACTCCCTGATCACCCCGGTCACCCAGTCGAGCTGAGGGTTGTGCCGGCGGAGCCATGGGTAACCCAGGATGAGGGGTTGGCCTGGAGAGGGGAGCAGGTGAAACTGGATAGTTTCTTGATGGTTTCCGGACAGACCCATCGAGACCGGGGCCGTGACCGATCCGAGTAAGTGTCCGTCCAGTGCCCGGGCAGGAATAGGAGGTGTCAAACGGAGGTTCTCCAGTCCCAGTTGGCGTGCCAGCTTGATGTCCATTATGTTGGCTTCGGCGCCAGAATCCACCAGAGCAGCCAGGGTGTGAGTTGAGTCAGAGAGGCGGAGGTGAACTTGCAGCAGGGGTTTGCGGTCGGAGGACTGGATGGTCATTGAACTCAACCGGACTCCCCCTATGCCCGGTGAGCTTCGGCCCTTTAAAGGGCAGGTTACCACACGATGTCCATCACCTCCACAATAGAGGCAGAGGTTTGAGGTGAAGCGTCGCTGGCGCTCTGCAGGAGTGAGAGAGGCTCGCCCAATCTCCATAGGCTCAGACTGATCAAGCTGACCTGGGTGAGTGGCAGTAGATGACAGGAGCCCAGTCGGATCTCTCCGAATGCCGGTAGTAGGTGGACCTTGGCGCCCCCCTCTCACGACGACGGGTCCGTATCCTTCTGTCGATCCTGACAGTCAGTGCGATGGCTTCATCAAGAGTGGAAGGCAGTTCATGGGAGACCAACTCGTCCTTGATATAGTCAGCCAAACTATGGAAGAACGCGTCCACCAACGATGGTGTGTTCCAAGAACTTCGTCTAGCCAGGGTTCGGAAGTCGATGGAATGGTCTGCGACTGTACGTCTGCCTTGTCGAATACTGAACAGTTCACGAGACGCCTCTGCGGTTGGTGAATCCAGGTCAAACACCTTCAGCATCTCCTCAGCAAACAGGTCGAAGGTTGCACATGCGGGGGTTTGACGTTCGAACTCTGCTGTTCCCCAGAGTCGAGCTCGGCCCGTCAGGTGAGTGATGGCATACCCAACTTTAGCCCCCTCCGTGGCGAAGGTCCTTGGCTGCAAGGAGAACTGAAGTCGGCAGCTAGTCAGGAATGGCCGGACCTGGGTTGAATCGCCGTTGAACCGCTCGGGGTTTCCAATCTTGGGTTCCGGAGCAGCGGCTGCAATGACCGGGGCAGGTAACTCGGGGGCAGGGCTGGTGGGCAGACTGGCTGGGGTCAGGTTGGTGAGGAGTTGAATGATCATGGCGAGTTGTTGTTGCTGCTGCTGGGACTGCTGCTGGTGCTGCTGGAACTGCTGATGCTGTTGGTGGCCGACCTGAAGCAGAGAGGTGATGTCGCCGCTCATGCGGCCTAGCTCTCTCTCAGTGTGTTCCAGGCGTAGCATGGCGGTGGGTTGCTCAGGTTCCTCGGTTTCCATGTCGGGGAAGTGTGCGCTGAGTCCATGATGGTCAGATCGTACTGTCACGGTTCAGACAGAC
Organism: Coregonus clupeaformis; assembly: GCF_020615455.1. NCBI lineage: Eukaryota > Metazoa > Chordata > Actinopteri > Salmoniformes > Salmonidae > Coregonus > Coregonus clupeaformis. The sequence continues at coordinate 3,156,096 of NC_059219.1, forward strand.
GACCAGAGGACCACAATTGCGTCACACCAGAAAGTTTATTAAACTTAAGGGAAAAGGGAAGTAGGGAGTGAATGAAGGCTCCAGGGGTAACAGGGATCCCGTCCAATGCGCTGGGTCTGTGCCCCCCCCAGTGGCAGCGATGCGTCCTATGAAGCCGGTGGTGGGTGATCCAGAAGTCCTGGGGGGGAAGACACAGACACAACAGGGCGGAATGAAACCAGGCAGCAGTACAGTTCAAGGGAAATCCAAAATACGTAGTAGCAAGGCAGAAGGCTGGTCAGAGTTACCGGGATTGAAGAGTAGTCAGGAGTCGTAATGGCAGAAGCAGGTCTGGATCTCCTGAGGCAGAAGAGAATCCAAAAAACAGGCAGGTCCGGGGTCACAAAACCAGGGTGAGCCAGAAGCGCGAGCAAACAGGTTCCGGGTGAGAGCTTTGCAGACGATCTGACACCGGAGAGCTGAAAGACAGGGCCTTAAATACTGGGAGAGGTAATGGGTAATGCAGCGCAGCTGGCAGAGTAATTAGAGCAGAGCAGAGCAGGGACAGGTGGAGCTAGTTAGGCTGAGTAGAGAGAGTGGTGAGCAGAGTGGAAGAAAATTAAGGTGGTAACCCGGTGGAGTGAGAGGCTCATGACAGTCAGTCCATCACACACTCCTTTTGGAGAGCCGTCTGAGCCATCTGAGTTTCCTACAAAGCAACGCTGCATTGAGTCATATATAACAAATCACTTTAGAGCCAAAGTTACGCTTCAAGAGAAAACCTGTAGTAGTGGTGCCACCGTAAACTACTGATGCGTTTCCACTCTGGCAAGACCAGGAGGACCAAGGACGACAGCTCAATAATTAATGCTTCTGGGGCCTCCCGAGTGGCGCAGCGGTCTAAGGCACTGCATCGCAGTGCTAGAGGCGTCACTACAGACTCGGGTTCGATCCCGGGCTGTGTCGCAGCCGGCCGCGACCGGGAGACCCATGAGGCGGCGCACAATTGGCCCAGCGTCGTCCGGGTTAGGGGAGGGTTTGGCCGGCTGGGATGTCCTTGTCCCATCGTGCTCTAGCGACTCCTAGTGGCAGGCTGGGCGCATGCGCGATGACTTCGGTCGCCAGGTGTACTGTGTTTCCTCCAAAACATTGGTGCGGCTGGCTTCCAGGTTAAGCGAGCAGTGTGTCAAGAAGCAGTGTGGCTTGGCGGGGTCATGTTTCGGAGGACGCATGGCTCTTGATGGTTATGATGGATTATAGAGGTATAGAAGGGTGTAATTCACCTCGTAGAAGGGACACTTTACCTGGTGGCACTGTCAGTGAAGAGGGACATTTGTTTGCCAAAGCCTTTGACATCTAAGTATAATAAGAGTACAGTCAACTCCCGATAAATTCAATGGCGTGTCGCTGCTTTGAAGGTGTACACCAAACTGGAGAATGCAGATATACAGAGAGCTATTTTAGTGCAATGCACTTTTATGCACTTTTGTGCACTTGTCATCACTATGCACTGAACTGTAAAATGAGAGGTCCCTTGGTAGTCTGACCATGCCAAGTCTCCTCTTATAAAGTGGTACATGTACATTTCCCCTGATCTCCAGATACTGTAGATCACCTCCATAACATCATAAAATGGTAAAGTTGCCCTTTTCACTGCAGTGCTCTCTTACAGCTTCTACTAGTCCCTCAGCTGTAAATAATTTATCTCACTGAAATACCAGCGTTCCATTTGCCCACAGCATGAGATGTTGTAAAACTCCTGTGAATACTTTGATGAATCAAAGAGCAGGACCTGTAGGGAAATATAAAATGTAAATGTACAACCTAGCCTTCTGATCTTAGTTGACTAGAGAGATTCTGCCTCCCCAAACTGATCATTATGGCTACTGTATCCTACTAGACACTTTCTAAATGTCCCCTGCTTGTTCAATAAGACATTAGTTAATATAAATGTATGACACTGGATTTTTACACACTATGATGGCAGTACTCCACTGAGGATAAGCTTGTCCTGAAACACATGATTTAGGTTCTCTCTCACCTTGGACAGAAATTCAATAAGAACATTAAAAATCAGTGGATTTCAATCAATCGGCTCTGATGGACAAAAAAAATTGAATGGAGGCAGAGTTCACTGCCAAGCTGCTGTACCGCTGTCTAATGCCTGGGACATGCACAGACATGTACACAAGCACCCACCCACACACACACACACTCTAAGGACTCTGTGGGAGCGGGGTTCCAATTAATTGACCCCGGGTCCAGCAGAGATGAGTGCTACATCGATACTCTCATTGATTAAGATTGTGACTGCTACTGTCAGAACCCCATCTCACACACTGAGATCAGCCAAGGAAAGAAACCCAGGGAGGGGAGAGAGAGGCGGAAAGAGAGGAGCGAGAGAGGAGAGGAGGGTCAGGTCAAGCAGAAGAGGGCCAGAGAGCCTGGCTGGATTCCACCATCTATTTATAGGCTGACCGATCATCTGAGCTGGTCCCATGGTTACAAAGGTGTGGCCAATGTAGACAATGCAATTAAAGTGACAAATCGAATGTAGAGTGGGGCAGCGTTCAGTGTGTGTGTTTGTGTATGTGCGTGTGTACCTTTATTAATATCTTCTAATACAATTAAAACAGCTGAGAGATGAGGACCCCTGCCCAGACTTTATACATCAGGGTCAAACACACACACAAACATAAATACACACACACACACACATTCCACCTTAGCCACAGATGAAATCTTCCCACAATCGATCACTCCCCCTCTCTCCTTCGATCATGGCCTTGTGTTGTGCTGGCCATTTCAGCGTGAGAATGTGTGTTTGGGTGTTTTGTTTGGGGCACGTGGGTGTGAGGCACCAGGGCTGGGAGAGGTGAAAGTAGAGCTAGTTATTTGAAAATGGCCACAAGTCAATGGTTACACCTGTTGATAATTGTTTTAATTGTTTGTCCTGTCATATTATCTATTCTGCTCTCAAGCATGAAACTTTTAATTGCACTCAGTACCAACTCTCTAATATGCTTGGCTATTCGCTTATGATTATATAACACACACACACTCCCTGAAGGCAAAGTATCGGCTTTAAAGACTGTGCATTGATCTAGTTTCACATTTCAAGTTGTATTAGTCCTATGTACGGGATACACATGGTATACACCATCCAACTAACTGCTTACTTGCAGGTTCCTCCTCAACAATGCAACAACAATAAGAAATAATAAAAGATAAAAATACGAACATAAAGTAAATGGCTCAGTAGAATAGAATAAACATTTTAGCATCAGTATAATACAGGAAGGCACAATTTATAGTTCAACATTTACACTTGTTTTGCGGAAGGGGGGATTGGGGGACAAGTGTTACAACACCCACACCAGTAGAAATACACTTTTTGGAGCTGAAAGACGATGGCCAGAGCTTACCCATGATGTTGCACAACGATTTAAGTCAATAAATCATTGTTTTAGTCAAGGTATGATATACATGTATTTGGGCTTAAAGTGACAAATCTGAACTGCCCACTCTTTCCAGCCTACATTTCTTTTCAGGGCTTTATTTGAATGTTACCACCCACCAGCATGGCATTGTTTATTAATCAGAAACAGCTGCAAAATGATTCCTCTTCGTGACTGAGATGAGCCAAACAGCCTTGTGTCCACTTGTCCGCCTGAGCCATGGAGCAAATAAGAAAAGGCTTAGCTGTATTTAGCACTCATATTAAGAGTCTGGTAGCAGCAGTTGTGATGTGTATGTAGCATGAATGTATGTTTGTGTGTGTGTCTATGTGTGGATGAGTGTACAGTATATCTGTGTTGGTGTGTGCGCAAGTGAGTGCAGGTGTGCTCAGGTGAGGAGATTCGGTGCAGGTGGTCAGTCCAGTTCAAGTGTTCAGCAGTCTGATGGCTTGTAGATAGAAACTGTCTCTGAGACTGTTGGTATCAGACCTCATGCTCCGATATCGTCTGCCCGACTGTAAGGGAGTGAACAGAAAACAAACAAGAAAATGCTAATCCATAAGCGGCACTCCTAGTGGCCGGGGACTTTAATGCAGGCAAACTTAAATCTGTTTTACCTCATTTCTACCAGCATGTCACATGTGCAACCAGAGAAAAAAATAACTCTAGACCACCTTTACTCCACACACAGAGACGCATACAAAGCTGTCCCTCGCACTCCATTTGGCAAATCTGACCATAATTATATCCTCCTGATTCCTGCTTAAAAGCAAAAACTAAAGCAGGAAGTACCAATGACTCGCTCAATATGGAAGTGGTCAGATGACGCGGATGCTACGCTACAGGACTGTTTTGCTAGCACAGACTGGAATATGTTCCGGGATTCATCCAATGGCATTGAGGAGTGTACCACCTCAGTCATCGGCTTCATCAATAAGTGGATTGACGACATCGTCCCCACAGTGACCGTACATACATATCCCAACCAGAAGCCATGGATTACAGGCAACATCAGCATCAAGCTAAAGGCTAGAGCTGCCGCTTTCAAGGAGCGGGACACTAATCCGGATGCCTATAAGAAATCCTGCTATGCCCTCAGAATAACCATCAAACAGGCAAAGTGTCAATACAGGATTAAGATTGAATCCTACGACTGTGTGATAACGCTCTCGGTAGCCGATGTGAGCAAGACCTTCAAACAGGTCAACATTCACAAAGCCGCGGGCCAGACCGATTACCAGGACGTGTACTCAAAGCATGCGCGGACCAACTGGCAAGTGACATTTTCAACCTCTCCCTGATTGAGTCTGTAATACCTTTATGTTTCAAGCAGACCACCATAGTCCCTGTGCCCAAGGAAGCGAAGGTAACCTGCCTAAATGATTACCGCCCCGTAGCACGTACGTCGGTAGCCATGAAGTGCTTTGAAAGGCTGGTCATGGCTCACATCAACAGCATCATCCCGGATACCCTAGACCCACTCCAATTCGCATACCGCCCCAACAGATCGACAGATGAAGCAATCTCAATCGCACTCCACACTGCCCTTTCCCACCTGGACAAAAGGAACACCTATGTGAGAATGTTGTTCATTGACTACAGCTCAGCGTTCAACACTATAGTGCCCACATAGCTCATCACTAAGCTAAGGACCCTGGGACTCAACACCTTCCTCTGCAACTGGATCCTGGACTTCCTGACGGGCCACCCCCAGGTGGTAAGGGTAGGCAACAACACGTCTGCCACGCTGATCCTCAACTCCCTGTTCACCTACAACTGCGTGGCCAAAAACGACTCCAACATCATCATTAAGTTTGCTGACGACACAACAGTGGTAGGCCTGATCACTGACAACGATGAGACAGCCTATAGGGAGGAAGTCAGAGACATGGCAGTGTGGTGCCAGGATAACAACCTCTCCCTCATTGTGAGCAAGAGAAAGGAGCTGATCGTGGACTACAGGAAAAGGCGGGCCGAACAGGCCCCCATTAACATCGACTGGGCTGTAGTGGAGCGGATTGAGAGTTTCAAGTTCCTTGGTATCCACATCACCAACAAACTATCATGGTCCAAACACACCAAGACAGTCATGAAGAGGGCACAACAACACCCTTTCCCCCTCAGGAGACTGAAAAGATTTGGCATGGGTCCCCAGATCCTCAAAAAGTTATACAGCTGCACCATCGAGAGCATCCTGACCGGTTGCATCACCGCCTGGTATGGCAACTGCTCGGCATCCGACCGTAAGGCGCTACAGAGGGGAGTGCGTACGGCCCAGTACATCACTGGGGCCAAGCTTCCTGCCATCCAGGACCTGTATACTAGGCAGTGTCAGAGGAAAGCACAAAAAATTGTCAAAGACTCCAGTCACCCAAGTCATGGACTGTTCTCTCTGCTGCCGCACGGCAGGCAGTACCGGAGCGCCAAGTCTGGAACCAAAAGGCTCCTTAACAGCTTCTACCACCAAGCCATAAGACTGCTGAACAATTAATCAAATGGCCACCTGGACTATTTACATTGTTTTTACACTGCTGCTACCCGCTGTCTATTATCTATGTATAGTCACTTTACCCCTACCTACATGTACAAATTACCCCGACTAACCTGTACCCCCGCACATTGACTCGGGACAGGTACCCCCTGTATATAGCCTCGTTATTGTTATTTTATTGTGTTACTTTTTATTATTTTTTACTTTAGTTTATTTGGTAAATATTTTCTTAACTCTTTCTTGAACTGCATTGTTGGTTAAAGGCTTGTAAGTAAGCATTTCACGGTAAGGTCTACACCTGTTGTATTCAGCATTGATTTGATTTGAACTGCTGACTCTTTCTACTGCAGTCCCGTTGATGTGGATCAGAGCATGTTCCCTCCTCTGCTTCCGGAAATCAACAATCAACTCTTTTGTTTTGCTGACTTTGAGGGTGAGGTTTAGTCCTGGGACCACAATGCCAGTTCACTTACCTTCTCCCTATAGGCTGTTGTCATCGAAATGTGTTGAAGTTGCCCCCGAGTTCAGTTTGGTTGTTTTACACCAAATGGTTGAGGTTAGAATTTGGGGACGCTAATCTGATCCTAGATCTGTTAATATCATCAGCCACGTGTTTTTCCACCACCAGACAATCTGTGGTTTAGAGGGAGACATGGTCACACTGTTTAACTCATCAGCTGTAGGCTACCATCTAGTAAAGACACACACACAGCCGTTATACAACGTCATCATTAAAATATATGTCTACAGCATTATGTGAGGTCATCGTTCAAGTAGTTTCCACTGTATGTCATGAAGAGTGCACAGTCAACACTCTGTGTAACCCCTCTGTCTGTCACTCTGATTACAACTCTCTCCAGCTGATCACTTTCTCAGCTCTAGCACTCCATCTCTCCGTGTTAATCTAATGGTGTCCTTGTGAACTGCCTGTCTGTCTGGGCTCTCCAGAGGGTAGTGCGGTCTGCCCAAAGCATTATCGGGGGCACACTGCCTTCCCTCCTAGACATCTACAGCACCCGGTGTCACAGCAGGGCCAAGAAGACCATCAGCCACCCAGACCTCGGCCTGTTCACCCCGCTATCATCCAGAAGGCGAGGTCAGTACAGGTGCATCAAAGCTGGGACCGAGAGACTGAAAAACAGCTTCTATCTCAAGGCCAACAGGCAGTACCTAACCCTGAACCTTAGTCACTGTTACTAGCCGGCTACCACCTTTCTGTGATTACAAACATTGCAGCGCAAGTTGGTGGCAGAACACGGGGAGTTCTTATAGAACGCCAGCAAAAATCTCTATATATATCACGTTTCAGGAGAAAACCCAGATGCAGACAGTGTCGTAGTAACAAAAGTTTATTACAAAAACAGGGGGCAGGCAAACGACAGGTCAAGGGCAGGCAGAGGTCAGTAATCCAGATCAGAGTCCAAAAGGTACACAACGGCAGGCAGGCTCAGGGTCAGGGCAGGCAGAATGGTCAAAACCGAGAAAACAGGAACTTGAGAAAGACCGGCACAAAGGGAAAACCGCTAGAAGGCTTGAGGAAACAAAACAAACTGGCAACAGACAAACCGAGAACACAGGTATAAATACACTGGGGATAATGGAGAAGATGGGGGACACCTGGAGGGGGGTGAAGACAATCACAAAGACAGGTGAAACAGATCAGGGTGTGACAATTTACATGTTGGTTATGAGTGCATTTCACACTACTTTTGGATTATAATTGGAATTTAAGGCTCGTATGAATGTCCTGCTTAATATAATGTTTGTGTCATCATCACAAATCAACTGCATTATACTTGAAAAACACTTAAACTTCAACCAGTAAAATGGCTCTTTGGCTAGCTTTTGCTACAGCCTATGTCAATGAGCGTTAGCATTCTAGCTAACAACTGCTGAATCGAAAATAATTATTTTGCAAAGATCACAACCAAATAAAATCTTAGTGAATGTTCAAGCAAGAATCAAAAAATCATTGTAAGCGTATGAGAACCCCAAAAAGTTATTTTGTTTAGAAGTAATAAAAACTTAAATGTAGGCTTTGTTGAATGGGCACAGATGGCAATGGCTTTCTTACTGCAGCCAAGACTCGCGCATCTGTGCATGACATCAGTGTGTCGTGTACTGGAAAGGAGTCTATTCTCTGGCAACAGCTCTGGTGGACATTCCTGTAGTCAGCATGCCGATTGCACGCTCAATCAAAACTTGAGACATCTGTGGCATTGTGTTGTGTGACAACATTTTAGAGTGGCCTTTTAATGTCCCGGCACAAGGTGCACCTGTGTAATGATCATGCTGTTTAATCAGCTTCTCGATATGCCACACCAGTCAGATGGATGGATTATCTTGCCAAAGGAGAAATGCTCACTAACAGGGATGTAAACAAATTTGAAAGAAAAGCTTTTTGTGTTTATAGAAAATTTCTGGGATCTTTTATTTCAGCTCAATGAAACATAGGACCAACACTTTACATGTTGCGTTTATATTTTTGTTCAGTGTAAATACAGTGCCTTGCAAAAGTATTCGTCCCCCTAGGCGTTTTTCCTATTTTGTTGCATTACAACCTGTAATTTAAATGGATTTATATTTGGATTTCATGTAATGGACATACACAGAATAGTCCAAATTGGTGAAAAAATGCTAAAAGAAAATAACGGAAAAGTGGTGCGTGCATATGTATTCACCCCCTTTGCTATGAAGCCCCTAAATACGATCTGGTGCAACCAATTACCTTCAGAAGTCACATAATTAGTTAAATAAAGTCCACCTGTGTGCAATCTAAGTGTCACATGATCTGTCACATGATCTCAGTGTATATATACACACCTGTTCTGAAAGGCCCCAGAGTCTGCAACACCACTAAGCAAGGGGCACCACCAAGCAAGCGGCACCATGAAGACCAAGGAGCTCTCCAAACAGGTCAGGGACAAAGTTGTGGAGAAGTGCAGATCAGGGTTGGGTTATAAAAAAATATCAGAAACTTTGAACATCCCACGGAGCACAATTAAATCCATTATAAAAAAATTGAAAGAATATGGCACCACAACAAACCTGCCAAGAGAGGGCCACCCACCAAAACTCACTGACCAGGCAAAGAGGGCATTAATCAGAGAGGCAACAAAGAGAAAAGATAACCCTGAAGGAGCTGCAAAGCTCCACAGCGGAGATTGGAGTATCTGTCCATAGGACCACTTTAAGCCGTACACTCCACAGAGCTGGGCTTTACGGAAGAGTGGCCAGAAAAAAGCCATTGCTTAAAGAAAAAAATAAGCAAACACGTTTGTTGTTCGCCAAACGCCATGTGGGAGACTCCCCAAACATATGCAAGAAGGTACTCTGGTCAGATGAGTCTAAAATTGAGCTTTTTGTCCATCAAGGAAAACGCTATGTCTGGCGCAAACCCAACACCTCTCATCACCCCGAGAACACCATCCCCACAGTGAAGCATGGTGGTAGCAGCATGATGCTGTGGGGATGTTTTTCATCGGCAGGGACTGGAAAACTGGTCAGAATTGAAGGAATGATGGATGCCGCTAAATACAGGGAAATCTGTTTCAGTCTTCCAGAGATTTATAATATAATATAACATGCCATTTAGCAGACACTTTAATCCAAAGCGACTTACAGTCATATGTGCATATATTTTTACGTATGGGTGGTCCCGGGGATCAAATCCACTACCCTGGCGTTACAAGCGCCATGCTCTACCAATTGAGCTACAGAGGACCACAATTTGAGACTGGGACGGAGGTTCACCTTCCAGCAGGACAATGACCCTAAGCATACTGCTAAAGCAACACTCGAGTGGTTTAAGGAGAAACAATCAAATGTCTTGGAATGGCCTAGTCAAATCCCAGACCTCAATCCAATTGAGAATCTGTGGTATGACTTAAAGATTGCTGTACACCAGCGGAACCCATCCAACTTGAAGGAGCTGGAGCAGTTTTGCCTTGAAGAATGGGCAAAAATCCCAGTTGCTAGATGTGCCAAGCTCCCCAAAAAATACATTTTAATTCCAGGTTGAAAGCCAACAAAATAGGAAAAATGCCAAGGGGGGTGAATACTTTCGCAAGCCACTGAATATAAGGTCCCACAGTTGACAGTGTATGTCAGAGAAAAAACCAATCCATGAGGTAGAAGGAATTATCCGTAGAGCTCCGAGACAGGATTGTGTGGCGGCACAGAACTGGGGAAGGGTACCAAAACATTTCTGCAGCATTGAAGGTCCCCAAGAACACAGTGGCCTCCATCATTCTTCAATGAAAGAAGTTTGGAACCACCAAGACTCTTCCTAGAGCTGGCCGCCCGGCCAAACTGAGCAATTGGAGGAGAAGGGCCTTGGTCAGGGAGGTGACCAAGAACCCGATGGTCACTGACAGAGCTCCAGTTCCTCTGTGGAGATGGAAGAACCTTCCAGAAGGAAAACCTTGCAGCACTCCACCAATCAGGCCTTTGTGGTAGAGTGGCCAGATGGATGCCACTCCTCAGTAAAAGGCATATGACAGCCCGCTTGTAGTTTGCCAAAAGGCACCTAAAGACTCTCAGACCATGAGAAACAAGATTCTCTGGTCTGATGAAACCAAGATTGGACTCTTTGGCCTGAAAGCAAAGTGTCACATCTAGAGGAAACCTGGCACCATCCCTACGGTGAAGCATGGTGGTGGCAGTATCATGCTGTGGGGATGTTTTTCAGTGGCAGGGACTGGGAGACTAGTCAGGATCGAGGGAAAGATGAACGGCGCAAAGTGGAGAGAGATCCTTGATCAAAACCTGCTCCAGATCGCTCAGGACCTCAGACTGGGACAAAGGTTCACCTTCCAACAGGACAATGACCCTAAGCACACAGCCAAGACAACGCAGGTGTGGCTTGGGGACAAGTCTCTGAATGTCATTGAGTGGCCCAGCCAGAGCCCGGACTTGAACCCGATCGAACATCTCTGGAGAGACCTGAAAATAGCTGTGCTCCCCATCCAACCTGACAGAGGTTGAGAGGACCTGCAGAGAAGAATGTGAGAAACTCACCAAATACAGGTGTGCCAAGCTTGTAGCGTCATACCCAAGAAGACTCAAGGCTGTAATCACTGCCAAAGGTGCTTCAACAAAGTACTGAGCAAACGGTCTGAATACTTATGTAAATTTAATATTTCAGTTTTCTATTTTTTATAAATTTGCCAAAATTTCCTAAAATAACAGTTTTTGCTTTGTAATTATGGGGTATTGTGTGTAGATTGATGAGGGGGGAAACGATTTAATCCATTTTAGAATAAGGCTGTAACGTAACAACATTTGGAAAAAGTCAAGGGGTCTGAATACTTTCCGAATGCACTGTAGGTAGGGATAAAGTGACTAGGCAACAGGATAGATGATAAGGAGTATCAGCAGGCTATGTGAGTTTGTGCAAAGGGGGGTCAATGCAGATATCCTGGGTAGCTATTAGGTTAACTTTTTAGCAGTTTTATGGCTTCTGAGTAGAAGCTGTTCAGGGTCCTGTTGGTTCCAGACTTGGTGTATCGGTACCGCTTGCCATGCGGTAGCAGAGAGAACAGTCTATGACTTGGATTGTCTGGATTCTTTGAGAATACCGCCTGGTATAGAGGTCCTGGCTGGCAAGGAGATCGGCCCCAGTGATGTATGCATTATCCTCTGTAGCGCCTTGTGGTCGGATGCCAAGCAGTTGCCATACCAAACGGTGATGCAGCAAGTCAGGATGCTCTCAATGGTGCAGCTCCATAACTTTTTGAGGATCTGAGGGCCCATGCCAAATTATTTCAGCCTCCTGCGACTCTGTTGGTGTGTGTGGACCATGTTAATTCCTTAGTGATGTGGACACCGAAGGAACTTGAAGCTTCGAACCGCTCTACTACAGCCCTGTCGATGTGGATGGGGGCGTGCTCGGCCCTCCGTTTCCTGTAGTCCACGATCAGCTTTTTGTCTTGCTGACGTTAAGGGAAAGGGTGTTGTCCTGGCACCACACCACCAGGTCACTGATCTCCTCCCTATAGGCTCTCATCATCGTCGGTGATCAGGCCTATCACCGTTGTGTCGTCAGCAAACTTAATGATGGTGTTGGGAGTCGTGCGTGGCCAAGCAGTCGTGGATGAACAGGGAATACAGGCAACAGGAAGGGACTAAGCACGCGCCCCTGAGGGGCCCCCATGTTGAGGGTCAGCATGGCGGATGTGTTGTTGCGGCCCATCAGGAAGGCCCGTCAGGAAGTCCATGATCCAGTTGCAGAGGGAGGTGTTCAGTCCCAGGGTTCTGAACTTAGTGATGAGCTTGGAGGGAACTATGGTGTTGAACGCTGAGCTGTAGTCAATGAACAACATTCTCTCATAGGTTTTCCTCTTATCCAGGTGGGAGAGGGCAGTGTGGAGTGCAATAGAGATTGCGTCATTTTTGGATCTGTTGGGGTGGTATGCAAATTGCAGTGGGTCCAGGGGTCTGGGATGATGGTATTGATGTGAGCCATGACCAGCCTTTCAAAGCATTTCATGGGTACAGATGTGAGTGCTATGGGGCGGTAGTCATTTGGCAGGTTACCTTGGCATTCTTGGGCACAAGGACTATGGTGGTCTGCTTGAAACATATAAGTATTACAGACAGGGTCAGGGAGAGGTTGAAAATACCAGTGAAGACACTTGCCAGCTGATCAGTGCATGCTCTGAGTACGTGTCCTGGTAATAAATCCGGCCACGCGGCCTTATGAATGTTAACCTGTTTTACATCGGCTACGGAGAGCGAGATCACACAGTCGTTCAGAAGAGCTGATGCTCTCATGCATGATTCAGTGTTGCTTGCCTCGAATCGAGAATAGAAGACACTTAGCTCGTCTGGTACGCTCGCGTCACTGGGCAGTTTGTGGCTGGGTTTCCCTTTGTAATCTGTGATAGTTTGCAATCTCTGCCACATTCAACGAGCGTCAGAGCTGGTATAGTAGGATTCGATCTTAATCCTGTATTGACGCTTGCCTGTTTGATGGCTCATCGGAGGTCCTAGCGGGATTTCTTATAAGTGTCCGGATTAGTGTCCCGCTCCTTGAAAGCGGCAGCTCATGCATTTAACTCAGTGCAAATGTTGCCTGTATTCCATGGCTTTTGGTTGGGATACGTACGTACGGTCACTGTGGGGACGATGTCGTCGATGCACTTACAGTATTAATGAAGCCGGTGACTGATGTGGCAAATTCCTCAATGTTATCAGATTAATCCCAGGAACATATTCCAGTCTGTGCTAATGAAACAGTCATGTAGTTTAGCATCCGCTTCATCGGACCACTTACATCAGTGGCGGTCAGTGCCGTTTATGATGAGGGAGGATGATTTTTTTTCATGAGCATGGCCTTATTTCTATTACAGCATGTTGGATGACTGTCATTCGTATTCCATTCACCTAGCTCAATGTAACATCGATAGGTTTAGGCTACTACATGATACTCACATTTTCCCTATACCCATGAGTTTGCTACAACCTAGCCTTTGAATGAAAGTTTACAACGTTGTCGCACACAGGTCGAGAGAAAGTTTTGAGATGACAGACAGTGACACATGGACAGACAGTGACACATTCAATAATGCTTTGCACACTCTTGCCTGCATCTAGCTTATTTAGGGTGTAATCATTAGTCCAAGAGTTTCTATTGGACAAATTCAGGTATTTTTATCCTCGTTTCATTTGCTTCCGTTTAAGAAGTGTTTTTCAACAGAATCGGCGGAATGACACATAAACACAGTTCACTTTCATAGCAGCCACGTTGTATTCTCTCTCACATTTTCCCTTCGTTTGTGGACTTCAATGAACAACACATCAGCTGTATGTGATAAGGCAAAAAAAACTTTCCAAGCCAAACCATGTCATAACCACTACACACAGCCTACATCGTTGTCCCCATATTAGCTAAAGTAACATCCTAATCAACATAGCTAATATAACTAATGCGTTAGTAAACCCACTACAATCATGCAGTAACGTTACAGTGTATAGTCAGTAAGCAGTTACACCGGCGGTCCCCGTTGTTAATAAATTAATAAAACCAAAAGCCTTAATAATAATAATAATAATAATAATAATAATAATAATAATAATATGCCATTTAGCAGACGCTTTTATCCAAAGCGACTTACAGTCATTTACCTTGACTTGGAAGAGTTCCAGTGTTGTGTTGGATAGTCATAGCCAGCTAGCTAACATAACATCCCTCTGTTTGAGCCGGGTGTTTGAGTAACTAAACTAGACAGATGCATTTGCTAGCTAAGTAAGTGAAACTGAAAGTTAAAAACAAAATGACATCTCTCTCTCTCTTGCTTCTCCTTCATTTTTGAATAAATTAATTTGTTGAAAACTGTTCAACTATTGTCTTTCTCTCTGAGTCAACTACTCACCACATTTTATGCACTGCAGTGATAGCTAGCTGTAGCTTATGCTTTCAGTACTAGATTCATTCTCTGATCCTTTGATTGGGTGGACAACAAGTCAGTTCATGCTGCAAGAGCTCTGATAGGTTGGAGGATGTCCTCCGGAAGTTGTCATAATTACTGTGTATGTCTATTGAAGGGGTGAGAACCTTGAGCCTCCTAGGTTTTGCATTGAAGTCAATGTACCAAGAGGAGGACGGAAGCTAGCTGTCCTCCGGCTACACCATGGTGCTACCCTACAGAGTACTGTTGAGGCTACTATAGACCTTCATTGTTTTAATCAATTTTATGGTGACGTGAATATATTTAGTATAGTTTATCTAAAAAATATAACTTTTTCAATGTTTTACAACATTTATTTTTATGAAATTCACTGAGGAGGATGGTCCTCCCCTTCCTCCTCTGATGAGCCTCCACTGACTTACATACTGAGCGCGTCACTGGTACTTCCTGTTTGAGTTTTGTCTTGTAAGCAGGAATCAGGAGGATAGAGTTATGATCAGATTTGCCAAAGGGAAGGCATGCATGTGGGTGTGTGTGTGAGAAGCTGCAGACTCTAGTGATAGGTTGTGTTATCAGTCGGAGCAGTGCCCAATAACCAATAAACTCCTCACCTGTGAAGCATGACTAATTACAGTGTGTGTGTATATATATATATATGAGACAGAGAGAGACAGACAGAGAGAGAGAGAGAGAGAGAGAGAGAGAGAGAGAGAGAGAGAGAGAGAGAGAGAGAGAGAGAGAGAGAGAGAGAGAGAGAGAGAGAGAGAGAGAGAGAGAGAGAGAGAGAGAGAGAGAGAGAGAGAGAGAGAGAGAGAGAGAGAGAGAGAGAGAGAGCTTAATTGGTGCACTAGCTCAACTTAATCATAAATGAAACATTGATGCTGCAGTGCAGAGATCTTAATCAGCCCCCATGACCCCACACACTTCCTACATCTCTCTCTCGCTCTCTCTCTCTCTCTCTCTCCTATCTCCCTCCTCTCTCTACCCCACAATCTCACTCTCTCTCCTCTCTCCCTCCCCTTCTCTCAAGGCCAAAACTCCTCCCATCCTCTAATAGCAGCCTTGAAGAGTCCCACTTATATAGTAGCCTCCCAGTGAGTGTCACTACAGGTTAGCAGCATGCCTGGGCATCACAGCATTGCAGACAAGGCATGCTAACCAAGCAGCAGTGTGTAAATGGTAATGTTATTCGGTGTGTGGGTTGGTGCTCAGTGAAGACATGAACTTTGTTAATCACGGAGGATCTGGTTGGTTACCCTCAGGCTCAATGTGCAAGACATGTTTAACCACAATGGGTGGGAAACGGAAGTTCAATTCAAAAAGCTTCTTTAATATTGAATTACTGTACGTTAAATTGTGAGGCTGTTCTTTACACAGTAACCTGCTACATAGCTCTATATACTGTAGCTCTCGCCTCTTCAGATGACTGTGAGAGTGTGGCAGTGACTGGACACAGGCCAGGACCCATCTCTCTACGTCTCTCTCATCCAGTCCCAGTAAGCCATCCCTCGCTTTCTTTCTCTCTCCTTTTTAATGGTGAGCACTTCATTCATCCCCCTCTTTCTTTCAGAGAGGCATCAGTCAAGTGCTGGAGAGAATGACCATTTGTGGTCACTTGTGTGCAAGAGCATGTGTGTGTGGGTAAATGTATGTGTGTGTGTGTGTGTATGTGTGTGTGTGTGTGTGTGGTGAGCAGTTCTGGCAGCCCAGAAGAGAGGGTGTCTGTAATGGACAACTCACAGTTCGAGAATTGACTGTGGTCACTCTGCTCTCCAGAGCCAGGTCAGTGAGTTAGTTTTTAGAGCTTCATCTGTCAGTTGAGACGAGAATAAATTAAAAGAAACAAAAATAAAGGAGAAGAGAAGAGAAGAGAAGAGAAGAGAAGAGAAGAGAAGAGGAGAAGAGATTGTCCTTCTTAGAGTGACTGAAGGGGATGTGAAAGTCACAGTCTCCCTAGACAACAGAAGAGGAGAGAGAGCAGTCACATATAGGAGTATTTAACAGTCCTCACAAACCATCTACTATGCAGCATTAAGGCTGGGGGGTAGAGAGAAGCCCTAGGCGGATGCCTGTCTCTTATTTTACCTGTGTGACTGAGGTAACACATTAGTATTGTGCAGTGGCGCAAGCTGCTTGGTTAAAGTGAGGGAAAGCCCTCTGAGTTAGTCCTTGAGGCAGTGTGTGGAGGACATCTCAGCTCCTTCAGCATCTCAAGCCTCCTCGGATACAGTTTGAGGACTATGGAGTTGGCGGAGTTCAGAGGCATCAATAGGGTATGACTAGGTTACAGATGGCTGTGTGTGTGTTTGTGCATGTGTATGAGCGTCTGTGTGAGTGTTTGTGTATTTGAGCTTTTACGTTGTCATGCCTACCTGCGTTTGTTTCAAGACATTCTTTGCTTTTCTGAAACATGGCTCTCGGACAAGTTACCCCCCATGGGTACCCAACTCGATGGATTCTCCATTCACCGGGCGGACAGGACAGTGCAGTTGGGGAAATCGAGGGGCGGAAGGGTTTGCTTCTACGTCAACGCCAACTGGTGTGCTAACTCCAGCGCGGTGTAAGTGTCGACCCACTGTTCACCCGTCTTGGAATACCTGATGGTCAAATGCCGACCGTTCTACCTCCCGAGGGAGTTTTCAGCTGTTAGCGTGACTGTTGTATACATTCCACCTCAGGACAAGAAAAATAATAAGCTGACGCTTAACGAATTGTACAAGGCTATAAACAAGCAAGAAAACCTACATCCAGAGGCTGCGTTTCTGGTTGCCGGCGATTTTAATTCCACGTCAATAAGACACGTGATGCCCAATGTCCATCAACACGTCTCCAACACCACTAGGGGCGATAAAGTCCTAGACCACTGTTATTCTACCCACAAGCAAGCATACAAGGCACTCCCTCGTCTGCCATTCGGCAAATAAGATAATGACTCTGTACTCCTGCTTCCTCCTGCTTCCTGCTTCCTTATTATGCTATAGGACTGCTTTGCTAGCGCTGATTGGAATATGTTTAGAGGCTCCGCCGATAACATTGACTAGCTAACCACCTCTGTCACCGGCTTCATTAGAAAATGCATCGGCGACGTAGTCCCCACAGTGAGGGTTCGCTGCTTCCCCAATCAAAAGCCCTGGATTAACACCGAAGTTGGCGCTGAACTAAAGGACAGGGCTACCGCACGCAGAGTTATCGTAGACAACCCTGAGGCTACGGCTGAGGACAGGAATAAGTACAAGAAGTCCCAATATGACCTCTGTAGAGTCATCAAACGAGCCAAAGGTCAATATAGGAATAAGGTGGAATCATATCACACAGGCTCCGACGCCCGCTGCATGTGGCAGGGGCTAAAGTCCATTACGGATTACAAAGAAAGACCCAACCGTGATCTACCGAACAATGCCTCTCCACCAGACGAACTCAATGCATTTTATGCACGCTTTGACAACAACAACATCGTGCCGGGTGTGAGGGCCATCACCGACCCAGAGGATTGGGGGATCTTGCTCTCCGAGGCCGACATGAGAAAGGTCTTTAATCAGGTCAACACCTGCAAGGCCACGGGGCCCGACAGTATTCCAGGGCGCGGTCTCAGCGCATGCGCAGAACAGCTGGCAGGCATATTTATGGTTATTTTCAACCTCTCCTTGTCCTAGTCTGTGATCACCACATGTTTTAAGATGACCACCATCATTCCTGTCCCCAAGAACTCTAAGGCTTCATGCCACAATGACTACCGCCCTGTAGCACTCACTTCTGTAGTCATGAAGTGCTTTGAGAGGCTGGTTATGGCACATATTAACTCCACCATCCCAGACAACCTAGACCCACTCCAATTTGCATACCACCCCAACAGATCCATTGATGACGCAATCTCAATTGCTCTCCACACTGCCCTCTCCCACCTAGATAAGAGGAATACCTATGTGAGAATGCTGTTCATTGACTACAGCTCAGCATTCAACACCATTGTCCCCACCAAGCTCGTCACCAAGCTTAGGACTCTGGGTCTGAACATCTCCCTCTGCAACTGGATCCTGGACTTCCTGACATGCCGACCCCAGGTGGTGGGGTAGACAACATCACCCCCGCCACACTGACCTTCAACACAGGGGCCCCACAGGGGTGTGTGCTTAGTCCGCTCCTGTACTCCCTGTTCACCCACGACTTACGTGGCCACGCACGACTCCAACACCATCATCAAGTTTACTGACGACACGACGGTGGTAGGCTTGATCACCGGCGACGATGAGTCAGCCTACAGGGAGGAGGTCAGTGACCTGGCAGTGTTGTGCCAGAACAACAACCTCTCCCTCAACGTCAGTAAGACCAAGGAGCTCATCGTGGACTACAGGAAACAGGGGGGCGAGCACCACCCCATCCACGTCGACGCTGCTGCAGTGGAGCAGGTCGAGAGCTTCAAGTTCCTCTGTGTCCAAATCACTAAAGACTTAAAATGGTCCAAACACACACGCACAGTCGTGAAGAAGGTGTGACAGTGCCTCTTCCCCCTCAGGAGGTTGAAAAAGTTTGGCATGGGCCCTCAAATCCTCAAAAAGTTATACAACTGTACCATTGAGAGCATCTTGACTGACTGCATCACTGCCTGGTATGGCAATAGCACTGCCGTCGATTGCATGGCGCTACAGAGGGTGGGGCAGACAGCCCAGTACATCACTGGGACCGAGCTCCCTGCCATCCAGGACATCTACAGTGGGGAAAAAAAGTATTTAGTCAGCCACCAATTGTGCAAGTTCTCCCACTTAAAAAGATGAGAGAGGCCTGTAATTTTCATCATAGGTACACGTCAACTATGACAGACAAAATGAGAAGAAAAAAAATCCAGAAAATCACATTGTAGGATTTTTTATGAATTTATTTGCAAATTATGGTGGAAAATAAGTATTTGGTCAATAACAAAAGTTTCTCAATACTTTGTTATATACCCTTTGTTGGCAATGACACAGGTCAAACGTTTTCTGTAAGTCTTCACAAGGTTTTCACACACTGTTGCGGGTATTTTGGCCCATTCCTCCATGCAGATCTCCTCTAGAGCAGTGATGTTTTTCAACTCCCTCCAAAGATTTTCTATGGGGTTGAGATCTGGAGACTGGCTAGGCCACTCCAGGACCTTGAAATGCTTCTTACGAAGCCACTCCTTCGTTGCCCGGGCGGTGTGTTTGGGATCATTGTCATGCTGAAAGACCCAGCCACGTTTCATCTTCAATGCCCTTGCTGATGGAAGGAAGTTTTCACTCAAAATCTCACGATACATGGCCCCATTCATTCTTTCCTTTACACGGATCAGTCGTCCTGGTCCCTTTGCAGAAAAACAGCCCCAAAGCATGATGTTTCCACCCCCATGCTTCACAGTAGGTATGGTGTTCTTTGGATGCAACTCAGCATTCTTTGTCCTCCAAACACGACAAGTTGAGTTTTTAACAAAAAGTTATATTTTGGTTTCATCTGACCATATGACATTCTCCCAATCCTCTTCTGGATCATCCAAATGCACTCTAGCAAACTTCAGACGGGCCTGGACATGTACTGGCTTAAGCAGGGGGACACGTCTTGCACTGCAGGATTTGAGTCCCTGGCGGCGTACTGTGTTACTGATGGTAGGCTTTGTTACTTGGGTCCCAGCTCTCTGCAGGTCATTCACTAGGTTCCCCCGTGTGGTTCTGGGATTTTTGCTCACCGTTCTTGTGATCATTTTGACCCCACGGGGCGAGATCTTGCGTGGAGCCCCAGATCGAGGGAGATTATCAGTGGTCTTGTATGTCTTCCATTTCATAATAATTGCTCCCACAGTTAATTTCTTCAAACCAAGCTGTTGCAGATTCAGTCTTCCCAGCCTGGTGCAGGTATACAATTTTGTTTCTGGTGTCCTTTGACAGCTCTTTGGTCTTGGCCATAGTGGAGTTTGGAGTGTGACTGTTTGAGGTTGTGGACAGGTGTCTTTTATACTGATAACAAGTTCAAACAGGTGCCATTAATACAGGTAACGAGTGGAGGACAGAGGAGCCTCTTAAAGAAGAAGTTACAGGTCTGTGAGAGCCAGAAATCTTGCTTGTTTGTAGGTGACCAAATACTTATTTTCCACCATAAATAATTTCATTAAAAATCCTACAATGTGATTTTCTGAATTTTTTCTCCTCAATTTGTCTGTCATAGTTGACGTGTACCTATGATGAAAATTACAGGCCTCTCAAATTTTTTTAAGTGGGAGAACTTGCACAATTGGTGGCTGACTAAATACTTTTTTCCCCCACATTTCTTCCCTCTTGAAAATCAGCTATATGTCATGAGCCCTCTCACTCCACCGGGTTACCACCTTAATTGGTTTCCACTATCTTCCACTCTGCTCACCTCCCTCTCTCTACTCAGCCTAACTAGCTCCACCTGTCCCTGCTCTGCTCGGCTCTAATTACTCTGCCAGCTGCGCTGCATTACCCACTAACCTCTCCCAGTATTTAAGGCCCTGTCTTTCAGCTCTCCGGTGTCAGATCGTCTGCAAAGCTCACACCCGGAACCTGTTTGCTCGCGCTTCTGGCTCACCCTGGTTTTGTGACCCCGGACCTGCCTGTTTATTGGATACTCTTCTGCCTTAGGAGATCCAGACCTGCTTCTGCCATTACGACTCCTGACTACTCTTCAATCCCGGTAACTCTGACCAGCCTTCTGCCTTGCTACTACGTATTTTGGATTCCCTTGAACTGTACTGCTGCCTGGTTTCATTCCGCCCTGTTGTGTCTGTGTTTCCTCCCCCCCCCCCAGGACTTCTGGACCACCAACCACCGGCGTCATCGGACGCATCGCTGCCACTGGGGGGAGGCACAGACCCAGCACATCGGACGGGATAACCCCTGGAGCCTTCACTCACTCCCTACATCCCTTTCCCTTTAAGTTTAAATAAACTTTCTGGTGTGACGCAATTGTGGTCCTCTTGTCGTCTGTCTGAACCGTGACACTATATTATTTATATTGCCATTTGTCATTATTGTTTGCTTTTATTTAACTTTTATTGCTGCATTATAATGTTTTATAATAATGTTGCATAATCACCTTCTGGTGTAAAAACCATGGAAATTTAAAACAAAACAACTATGTTTTAAGTGAGAATAGGCAGTGGTTTGAAGCCGAAAAAGAAAGGAAATTCACATGAGCACCACAATGCCTATTCCACCCATGCTCTACCAAGGTTTTCCATCACACAGCTTTGACCTACTACATTAGCTATGTTGGTATTGTACTTCAAGCTATGTGTAGGCAGGTTGCTTAGGATTCAATCCTTCTCAAACAGCCATTGTCAGAAATGGTACAAAAAGCACATCATTGTTTCTAAATGGACAGAAATATGCACTTTATGGATGCTATAGTCTGGTTTTAATCCAACGTCTAAAATTTGAGCTTGGTAGCCGCAAGAAATACTCTTAAAACTCAATTACGAATGACCCTGTTAAAAAATCCAGAATGTGGTTCTCGGTAACTGACGGACGGCTCATGACGAGAGGCGGGGATTGTGTTGTGCATCTCCAATCAAGTTGATTTGCAAATTTTCATTGAGATTGGTGTCATATTGGCTTAGATATGATGGTAGGTAGATTTAACAGTGAGCTTCAACCAATACTATCATTACATCTATAATGTCAATGAGTGAAACTAGCTAGGTGAGGAATGGGACTTGATGTCAATAGTATGGAGTGGCAGTAAGGGAGCTTGTGAAAATCAAGATGGTGAGAACGGACAAGGGCTACGTCTTAAGAGTTCCAACCCCATTTTTCTATAAAGTGAC
This sequence comes from Coregonus clupeaformis, assembly GCF_020615455.1. NCBI lineage: Eukaryota > Metazoa > Chordata > Actinopteri > Salmoniformes > Salmonidae > Coregonus > Coregonus clupeaformis. Next base: position 3,178,227 of record NC_059219.1, read on the forward strand.
TTTTATAGTGTTTATCTTTACTTTTTTTGTACAGAAAGTTCATACTATTATCACATATGACCACCAAGCACTTCTGGACATTAGATCAACAGTTACTAACCTCGATTTTGACTTCAAATACGACTTCAACTCCGACTCAGCTGTTCCACTTTTCATACCCTATTCATTTCGGACCTAATTAATTTGTTACATGGGCTACCAAAATGCCGTAGGTGTAGACGCAGGACATGAGGTGGAGTCCTGGTGAAATTGAGGCAAAGAGAAAACCGAATGGCGCTCCCCTCTGTTCTATCGGCAAATGTCCAGTCACTCGAGAATAAGATGGATGAGCTTCGTTCGAGAGACTCCTATCAGAAAGACTTGAAAAGCTGCAATATTATATATCTTACTGAAATGTGGCTGGATGATGACGCTATGCACGTAGTACTCGGTAGATTCTCCATGCAGCGCCAGGATCAGACGGTGGCTTTGGGGAAGTCGAAAAGAGTGGAGTGTGTTTTTTCATAAATAACAACTGGTGTGCTGCTTCAAGTATGAAGAAAATCTTGAGCTTTTGCTCACCTGATATAGAATACCTCATGGTAATCGGCAGACCCTTTTATCTACTAAAAGAGTTCTCATTAACTATCACGGCTGTCTACATCCCTCCACAAGCCAACACCACTCTGGCACTCAACAAACTGTTTGGGGCCATAAACAAACAAGAAACCGCTCACCCAGAGGCAGCGTTTCTGGTGGGCGGAGACTTTAACGCGGGGAGACTTCAAAACATCCTACCTCACTTCTACCAACATGTCTCCACTAGGGGCGCTAAAACCCTAGACCACTTTTATTCTACCCACGAAACGCATACAAGGCTCTCCCTCGTCCTCACTTTGGCAAATCTGACCATGACTCCATTCTCCTGGTTGGTGTTTACAAACAAAAGCTCAAACAGGAAGTAACAATGATGTGTTCAATACCGAAATGGTTGGATGAAACATACACGTGCCTACAAGACCGTTTTGCTATTACAGACTGGGATATGTTCCGGGATTCATCCGATAACATTGAGGAGTTTACCACAACAGTCACAGGCTTCATCAATAAGTGCATAGACGATGTCGTCCACACAGTAACTATAAGAACGTATCCAAACCAAAAACCATGGATTACAGGCAATATCCGCGCTGGGCTAACGGCTAGCGCTACCACTTACAAGGAACGGGACACGGACATGGACACATACAAGAAAGCCCACTACAACCTCCTATGAGACATCATGCAAAAAGACAATACACTGAGTGTTCAAAACATTAAGAACACCTTCCTAATATTTAGGAATATTTACCCCCCTCTTTTGCCCTCAGTACAGCCTAATTTCATCGGGCATGGACTCTACAAGGTGTCGAAAGCGTTCCACAGGGACGCTGGCCCATGTTGACCACAATGCTTCCCACAGTTGTGAAGTTGGCTGGATGTCCTTTGGGTGGTGGACTATTCTTGATACACATGGGAAACTGTTGAGTGTGAAAAACCCAGCAGTGTTGCAATTCTACCATACCCCGTTCAAAGGCAACTCAATCTTTTGTCTTGCCCATTCATCCTCTGGCACACATACACAATCCACGTATATGAAAATTAAACCATATATTAAAAACGTAGAAATCAATTAATCCACCATCATTAACACAATTGAAACATTAATGATTTATTATTGAAATATTAAAATAGCATGGGCGACCGAGAACAACGAATTGGTACAATTTAAGACCAAGTGGCAAACAATAATGCCGGCACTAGGGATGGGGGTGCATGCGGGTCTGGGCAGATGAGATGTAGTCATTGTTTGTATGTGTCTGTAAGTTGTTGTTTGTATGTGTGTGTTTGTATTTGGTGTAAAAATATATATACAGTACCAGTCAAAAGTTTGGACACACCTACTTATTCAATGGTTTTCCATAGGAGAAAGAGGGGAGTGCACACCCCCATCCACATCGAAGGGGCTGTTGTTGAGCGGGTCGAGAGCTTCAAGTTCCTTGGTGTCCACATCACTAAGGACATAACAGGGTCCACACACACCCGCACAGTCGTGAAGAGGGCATGGCAGTGCCTCTTCCCCCTCAGGAGGCTGAAAATATTTGGCATGGGCCCTCAGATCCTCAAAAAGTTATACAGCTGCACCATCGAGAGCATCTTGACTGGCTACATCACCACTTGGTATGGCAAATTGACCGTTACTCTCTCTCCCCCTTCCTGGTTTGTCTTGACCCCTTATATGTGGGTCGGCCCCACCTTGCGAGCGTTCCCCTTGCTTCTGGGGATTGTAGTTTTTGGCTGTCGGCCATTTTGTGATCTGTCGTTCTTGTTGGGTGGCCCTTTCAGTGAGAGGGCAGAGCCTGTTTATCAGTTCTGCCCTCACATATCTGCCATTTAACACTCTGCCCCCTTCTTTGCCACAGATCTGCCCCCTTCTTTGCCACAGATCTGCCCCCTAGCTTCGACCCCCTAGGGTCGGGCTACCGCAGCAAAATAGGCGTGCATGCGGGATAACCCATCCACATTTCCCATTTCCTTCCTTGCTCTGTGTTTTAAGTCGAAGTGAAATGGTTGGAGACTCAAAAACCACCGCATCACCCGAGCGTTCTTCTCTTTAGCCCTATGCATCCAGGTGAGTGGGGCATGGTCACTGATGAGGGTGAAGTGGCGCCCTAGCAGGTAATATTTCAGGCTTTCAAGACCCCACTTTACAGCCAGCGCTTCTATCTCAACGACTGAGTAGTTGCTCTCCAGTGGTTAAAAACTGTTCCACCCCTTCTACGTCTTAGGAGAGCACGGCTCCCAACCCGACTTCTGAGGCATCCGTCTGAACCACGAACTCACGCTCAAAGTCTGGTACCACCAGCACTGGATTACAACAGAGAGCCTCCTGTAATGTTCTAAATGCTTTGGTGGCCTTTTCATCCCATTTTTACATGTTTGGCCCTCTGGCTCTAGTCATGTCGGTGAGTTGGGCGGCTACTGTGGCATAATTTGGGATGAACTTCCGGAACCTGTCAAGCCTAGGAAGGCTCGAACCTGCTTCTTATTTACTGGTTTCGGCCATCCTCTAATTGCCTCAACCTTCTTCAGTTGGGGTTTGATTAACCCTCTTCCCACGGTGTATCCCAGATACTTGGTTTCCTCTAACCCCACATAACACTTGGCAGGGTTCGCCGTGAGCCCTGCCTTCCTAAGGGCATTTAGCACTGCCTGTACCCGGTGTAAGTGGGATTCCCAATCTGGGCTGTAGATCCCCACGTCATCTAAATAGGCTGCGGCAAAAGCTCTGTGCGGTTTTAGGACCTGGTCCATTAGCCGTTGAAAGGTGGCTGGGGCCCTGTGTAAGCCGAATGGCATGACGGTGTATTGAAACAAACCGTCAGGGGTTGCGAAGGCTGTCTCTTCTTTGGCTCTGGGGGTCAGGGGAATTTGCCAGTAACCTTTGGCTAGGTCCAGAGTCGTAATGTACCGAGCGTTACCAATTTTCTCCAATAGTTAATCTACTTGGGGCATGGGGTAGGCATCAAACTTGGAGATTTCATTTACCTTCCGAAAATCATTACAAAACCGCAAAGATCCATCGGGTTTGGAGACCATCACAATTGGGATAGACCACTCACTATGTGACTCTTCGACCACTCCAGCTGCCAACATTTTCTCAGTCTTCGCTCTAATCGCGGCTCGTCGAGCCTCAGGAACCCGATATGGCCTCATGCTCACTTTTCTCCCTGGTACGGAAACAATATCATGAGCCGTAACCCCTGTTCGTCCTGGTATCCCTGAAAACACATCTCTGTTTTTCTGGATCAGGGTCTTTACTTCCTGGACTTGTGCTGGGGACAGAGTAGGTGAAACATGCACTTCGGCTGCCTCCTGAGTGGGTGTGGGGTAAGTGACAATTAGTGTTTCTCTCTCTCTCCATGCTTTTAACATGTTTATGTGATAGATCTGTTACAGGGGCCGACGACCTGGCTGTCGGATCCGATAATTAACTTCTCCTATTTTCTCCAGCACTTCATACGGTCCTTTCCACGTGGCTAGTAGTTTACACTCTACCATGGGGACCAGCACTAACACCTTATCTCCCGGTTGAAATTCCCTCAGGGTAGCCTGCCGGTTATTAGTAGCCGCTGGTGCTCTTGTGCTTGCCTCATGTGCTCTCTGACGATGGGCGTGACTGTGGCAATCCTGTCTTGCATTGCTGTGACGTGCTCTATAACACTAGTATAAGGGGTGGCCTGGTGCTCCCAGGTTTCCCGGGCGATGTCTAAGATTCCCCGGGGGTGCCTCCCATATACTAGCTCAAAGGGTGAAAACCCCAGCGAGGCTTGGGGAACCTCTTTAATGGCAAACATCAGATACGGCAACATGCAATCCCAGTTTTTCCCATCCTTATCGATTACCTTCCTGAGCATTGACTTCAGGGTGCGGTTGAGTCTCTCAACCAGCCCGTCCGTCTGAGGATGGTAAACCGATGTCCTCAACTGTTTCACCTGCCACAACTTACAAACGTCCGCCATAAGGCGGGACATAAAGGGGATCCCCTGGTCAGTAAGGATCTCCTTTGGAATCCCTACCATGGTGAACAAGAGCACTAACTCCTTGGCAATATTTTTGAAAGCCATCGTCCGAAGGGGAATGACTTCTGGGTAGCGAGTGGCATAATCTAGGATGACCAGAATTTATTGGTGCCCTCTGGCAGATTTGGGTAGTGGGCCCACTATATCCATCACTATCCTCTCAAATGGTGTTTCGATTATGGGGAGTGGCACTAATGGGCTTCTAACAGCTGGTCTGGGAGCTGTTAACTGGCACTCGGGGCACTCTCCACAATGTCGAGTCACCTCAGCCTGAATTCCTGGCCAGTAAAACCTCCTCACAATCCTGTCTCGGTTTTATCGATACCAAGATGTTCCCCCAGAATATGCCCATGAGCTAGGTCCAGTACCGTTCTCCGGTACCGGTGGGGACCAACAACTGTTCCACCACATCAACCCCTATTTTTTAGACTCTGTACACCAAACCGTTTTTCATGATGAAGTGGGGGAAACTATTAGGCATCGTCCCGTCATTTAGGGGGGTACCATCCACGACCTGCACATCTGCTCTGGCTTGCTGCAGGGTTGGATCCTGGGTCTAGGCCGTCCCGAAATTAGTCAGGGACCCTGCCAGGTCTGTTGGTTCTAGATAGTCGCCCTCTGAATCCAGATCGATCCCGGCCCCACTAGTTCCGGGCTGCTCATTGACAGGGTCTACCCCTTCTTCCTCATCCTCCCCTACTAGCACCTGTGAGGATGGCCCCTGAAAAACCTTCTATTTTCTTGGCTTTGGCTGAGGGCTAGATGCTACTTCCTGCTTGGTCAGGGGATTTGGCTTCTCAAATATGCCGTTATTTTGGCCTAACCTCGCAAAGTTAGGAAAGTATCTACCCAGTATTACATCATACGGCATCTTCGGGACCACACCGACCTCATAATCCAGCAACCCATCCTCAGTTTGTATGCTCACTAAGGCTGTGGGATACGGACGGGTATCCCCATGAATGCACGTAACACTGACATCCTGACTTTTATCCAGTTTACGAGTCGGCACTAGTTCTGCAACGACCAAGGTTAACATACTGCCGGACTCAAGCAGGGCTGCAACCTCTTTCCCTTCAACCTTCACATACGTTTGTTTCTTGGTCTTTCAAGTACAGTGGTTACCACAGGACATGCATACCATATATCAGTTTCTTCTTTTCCACCGAGGTTACATTGCATTGGCTCTTCTTTAATAGGGCAGTAGGCCGCAATATGTGCCGGTCTATTACAATTGTAACAGATCATTTGGTTTCGGGAGGGGGGACCCCCTCAACCCCCTGTCCCGGTTTTCGGCTTTTGCCGGAGTGTCTCGCCCCCAGTCTGGTTCTTTCCTCACAGCCCCACGCTGCTCTCTTCCCCCTCCCAATGCTAGAACAGTCTTACCCGGTCCGCTGGTTCGCCCGGGCCTGGGAAATTGGGATTTTCCCTCCTGTGCCTGCTCAGCTGTTCCTGCCGTACAATACCATTCAACCAAGGCCACGAGATGGTCGGCGGAAAGTACCTCGTTCTGGCCACTCCATCGTCAAACTTCTTGGGGTAGACCTCGCTGAAACTGGTCAAGTACGATGGTCTCGACGACCTCGGCGGATGAACTGGTCTCCGGTCACAACCATTTCCGGGCCAGGTGAATCAAGTCGAACATCTGTGTTCGAAGGGGTTGTCCAGGTCTGTAGGCCCACTGGTGGAAGCGATGTGCCTTCACGGTATCGGTCACTCCCAATCTAGTCAGAATCTCTCCCTTTAGTTTATCATAGTCCTGTGCATCTTTCAACACCAGGTCGAAATACGCTTTTTGAGTGTCCCCTGCCAGGTATGGTGCCAGAAGCCCTGCCCATTCTTCTCTCTCTCTGCCTTCCTTTCGAAGGTGGTGAGGGATGCTTCCACATCATCCTACTTTGTCATTTTTTGAAGAAAATTATTGGCCGACCTCTGGGTATTTGTAGTTGGTAACTGAGCTCCAATTTGGGCCGCTAGCCCCTGCAGGCCATCTCTTAACTCCTGGGTGTTTCTACATTTACATTTTACATTTTAGTCATTTAGCAGACGCTCTTAACCAGAGCGACTTACAGGAGCAATTAGGGTCAAGTGCCTTGCTCAAGGGCACATTAACGTCATTTAGCAGACGCTCTTAGCCAGAGCGACTCACAAATTGGTACGTTCACCCTATAGCCAGTGGGATAACCACTTTACAATTTGGGGGGGGTTAGAAGGATTACTTTATCCTATCCCAGGTATTCCTTAAAGAGGTGGGGTTTCAAATGTCTCCGGAAGGTGGTGAGTGACTCCGCTGTCCTGGCGTCGTGAGGGAGCTTGTTCCACCATTGGGGTGCCAGAGCAGCGAACAGTTTTGACTGGGCTGAGGGGGAGCTATGCTTCCGCAGAGGAAGGGAGCCAGCAGGCCAGAGGTGGATGAACGCAATGCCCTCGTTTGGGTGTAGGGACTGATCAGAGCCTGAAGGTACAGAGGTGCCGTTCCCCTCACTGCTCCATAGGCAAGCACCATGGTCTTGTAGCGGATGCGAGCTTCAACTGGAAGCCAGTGGAGTGTGCGGAGGAGGGGGGGTGACGTGAGAGAACTTGGGAAGGTTGAACACCAGACGGGCTGCGGCATTCTGGATGAGTTGTAGGGGTTTAATGGCACAGGCAGGGAGGCCAGCCAACAGCGAGTTGCAGTAGTCCAGACGGGAGATGACAAGTGCCTGGATTAGGACCTGTGCCGCTTCTTGTGTAAGGCAGGGTCGTACTCTCCGAATGTTGTAGAGCATGAACCTGCAGGAGCGGGTCACCGCCTTGATGTTGGCGGAGAACGACAGGGTGTTGTCCAGGGTCACGCCTAGGCTCTTCGCACTCTGGGAGGAGGACACAGCGGAGTTGTCAACCGTGATGGCGAGATCATGGAACGGGCAGTCCTTCCCGGGGAGGAAGAGCAGCTCCGTCTTGCCAGGGTTCAGCTTGAGGTGGTGATCCGTCATCCATACTGATATGTCTGCCAGACATGCAGAGATGCGATTCGCCACCTGGTTATCAGAAGGGGGAAAGGAGAAGATTAGTTGTGTATCGTCAGCGTAGCAATGATATGAAAGGCCATGTGAGGATATGACAGAGCCAAGTGACTTGGTGTATAGGGAGAAAAGGAGAGGGCCTAGAACTGAGCCCTGGGGGACACCAGTGGTGAGAGCGCGTGGTGCGGAGACAGCTTCTCGCCACGCCACTTGGTAGGAGCGACCGGTCAGGTAGGACGCAATCCAGGAGTGAGCCGCGCCGGAGATGCCCAGCTCGGAGAGGGTGGAGAGGAGGATCTGATGGTTCACAGTATCAAAGGCAGCAGACAGGTCTAGAAGGACAAGAGCAGAGGAGAGAGAGTTAGCTTTAGCAGTGCGGAGAGTCTCCGTGACACAGAGAAGAGCAGTCTCAGTTGAATGACCAGTCCTGAAACCTGATTGGTTTGGATCAAGAAGGTCATTCTGAGAGAGATAGCAAGAGAGTTGGCTAAAGACGGCACGCTCAATAGTTTTGGAAAGAAAAGAAAGAAGGGATACTGGTCTGTAGTTGTTGACATCAGTGGGGTCGAGTGTTGGTTTTTTGAGAAGGGGAGCAACTCTCGCTCTCTTGAAGACGGAAGGGACATGACCAGCGGTCAAGGATGAGTTGATCAGCGAGGTGAGGTAGGGGAGAAGGTCACCGGAGATGGTCTGGAGAAGAGAGGAGGGGATGGGGTCAAGCGGGCAGGTTGTTGGGCGGCCTGCAGTCACAAGTCGCAGGATTTTATCTGGAGAGAGAGGGGAGAAAGAAGTCAGAGCATAGGGTAGGGCAGTGTGAGCAGGACCAACAGTGTCATTAGACTTAACAAACGAGGATCGGATGTCGTCAACCTTCTTTTCAAAGTGGTTGACGAAGTCATCCACAGAGAGAGGAGGGGGGGAGGAGGATTCAGGAGGGAGGAAAATGTGGCAAAGAGCTTCCTAGGGTTAGAGGCAGATGCTTGGAATTTAGAGTGGTAGAAGGTGGCCTTAGCAGCAGAAACAGATGAAGAAAATGTAGAGAGGGAGGGAGTGAAAAGAAGCCAGGTCGGCAGGGAGTTTAGTTTTCTTCCATTTCCGCTCCGCTGCCCGGAGCTCTGTTCTGTGAGCTCGCAATGAGTCATCAAGCCACGGAGCTGGAGGGGAGGGGCCGAGCCGGCCGGGAGGATAGGGGACACAGAGAGTCAAAGGATGCAGAAAGGGGAGGAGAGGAGGGTTGAGGAGGCAGAATCAGGAGATTGGAGGGAGAAGGATTGAGCAGAGGGAAGAGATGATAGGATGGAAGAGGAGAGAGTAGTGGGAGAGAGAGAGCGAAGGTTGCGGCGGCGCATTACCATCTGTGTAGGGGCAGAGTGAGTAGTGTGGGAGGAGAGCGAGAGAGAAAAGGAAACAAAGTAGTGGTCAGAGACTTGGAGGGGAGTTGCAGTGAGATTAGTAGAGGAGCAGCATCTAGTGAAGATGAGGTCAAGCGTATTGCCTGCCTTGTGAGTAGGGGGGACGGTGAGAGGGTGAGGTCAAAAGAGGAGAGGAGTGGAAAGAAGGAGGCAGAGAGAAATGAGTCAAATGTGGACATAGGGAGGTTGAAATCCCCCAAAACTGTGAGGGGTGAGCCATCCTCAGGGAAGGAACTTATCAAGGCGTCAAGCTCATTGATGAACTCTCCAAGGGAACCTGGAGGGCGATAGATGACAAGGATATTAAGCTTAAATGGGCTAGTGACTGTGACAGCATGGAATTCAAATGAGGAGATAGACAGATGGGTTAGGGGAAAAATTGAGAATGTCCACTTGGGAGAGATGAGGATTCCTGTACCACCACCCTCTGACCAGATGCTCTCGGGGTATGTGAGAACACATGGTCAGACGAGGAGAGAGCAGTAGGAGTAGCAGTGTTTTCAGTGGTGATCCATGTTTCCGTCAGCGCCAGGAAGTCGAGGGACTGGAGGTTGGCATAGGCTGGGATGAAGTCAGCTTTGTTGGCAGCAGAACGGCAGTTCCAGAGGCTGCCTGCGACCTGGAACTCCACGTGGGTGGTGCGTGCAGGGACCACCAGGTTAGAGAGGCAGCAGCCACGCGGTGTGGTGCGTTTGTGTAGCCTGTGCAGAGAGGAGAGAACAGGGATAGGCAGAGGCATAGTTGACAGGCTGTAGCAAATGGCTACAAAAATGCAGAGGAGATCGGAATGAAATGAGCTGAGCATCTGGGAGCGGAGAGAGCAGGACCTCCCTCACCAAAACTTCTACCTCAGAAACTAAAATTGTTTCACTGAACCACCCGAACAAAAACTCTCCCAACTTCCACCTTTAGAAATCAGAATTGTTGTGAACCACAGCGGTTCAATGTTTAAAGGAATAGACTCAACCCACTTTATTCAACTATGACACCATAGCTAACTAGCAAGCTAGCATCCAATAACAATAACACACCGTATAGCACCAACACTTGGTCACAACAAACCACCAATAGTGTGATAACACACTAAACAGATCATTCGTGTCTGTGTCAAGTTCCTTTCATGACACAGCAATGATTAGACATTGGCTAGCTAGGACAAGTATATTGTATTTAGCTACTACCGTACAGTTAAGCTGGTAGTAGCTAATCCAGCTAGCAATGGCCACTGTGTTGACTTTGTTTGAAGAACGGCTAGCTGGCTAGCTTCGTGCTACACCCGGCACACAATGGCTATTGTGTTGACTCTAACTCAGTTCGAAAAAAACGGCTAGGTAGCTCGCTTCGTGCTACAGCCGGCACTGCCAGGACACAGTAACTACCCACAACAACCCACGATGCTTAGCTATGACGCCGTAGCTAACCTGCAAGCTAGCATCCATTAACACACAATTTAGCATCAATACTTGGTTACGACAAACTGCCAAGAGTGTGTTAGCACACTAAACAGATAATTCAAGTCCGTGTCTAGTTCCTTTCATAACGCATAACGCAGCAAAAATTAAACGTTGGCTAGGACTACATTAACATTTGGAAACAGCTCTCCAGCGTTGCTAATCGATACCAGTAGCTACCCGGCTAGCTAGCTAGCCTCGTGCTTTGATACTAACCTACAATTACCTACGGAAACCTACAATAACAACAATACTAACCTATAATAAATACAATACCTAACTACAGCTAACTACCTACCTACGTTGGCTAGGACTACATTAACATTTGGAAACAGCTCTCCAGCGTTGCTAATCGATACCAGTAGCAACCCGCTAGCTAGCTAGCCTCGTGCTTCGATACTAACCTACAATTACCTACGGAAACCTACAATAACAACAATACTAACCTATAATAAATACAATACCTAACTACAGCTAACTACCTACCTACGATCTAAAACATGGTTAAGCTTTACTCAACACCATATGAGAAGCTTACCTCCTGCTTACCTCCAGCTAGAGAAAAACACGACCTCTCCCGACAATCAGACAATCAGACAATGTACCCCGACCCATCTCACTGTATGTTAGCCTACACATCCCATCCCTGCATGCCTTCTTACAACTAATCTCCTGGCTGTAATCCACTGTCTAACCAACATTCCGTTACAGAACCCTCTGCAGGCTAATGAACTCTGAGCCACTGCATTCATCTCCTCCACTAGCAGGGTAGTATGTCTCTTGCTCATCTCTCTGCAGCTGGTTGGTGCGGTGCTGGACCTGCAGCGTGTCCTGATAAATTCATATTGCATCCTGATTAGCTATTTGTTGAGCTGTAGTTGCCTCTTGTTGGGCTGCCACTGCTTGTAACAGTGCCTGTATGGCTTCTTCCATACTAATTTTCCCAGAGCAAACTGTACGAAACAAACAAAACCACAAAAAAAAAACCTGACTCCCCTTCGCTAAATGTATTATTATTTTTATTTTTATTTTTTACCTAACCAGAAGTATGGCTAGTCCATTTATCCGGTTCAAACGACAATGTGCCTGCATTCTCCACCATGTGTGACAATCCACTTCAAGGTTAGGAGAGTTTGTACACAAACTCAGCGGGAGACCGTCACCAAAATCACCACAGAAAGAGTTATTTTGAACAGGACAGTACCTGTATGTTGGTTTCTCTGTCCTGGTCCGCCCAGGCCACAGGCGTGGTCGAGGATAGCAGTGTTCGATACACAAATCAGGTTCTCGGTAGGTCCAGGTCCAACAGCCAACAGGTAAGTCCAAACAGTCCAGGTCATACACTGTAAATCCAGCCGATATATTGTCACTTTTCTCTTTTTCCGTGGTTCACAGATCCACAGCCAATTCCTCTCTCTCCCCCTTCCTGGTTTGTCTTGACCCCTTATATGTGGGTCGGCCCCAACTTGCGAGCGTTCCCCTTGCTTCTGGGGATTGTAGTTTTGGCGGTCGGCCATTTTGTGATCTGTAGTTCTTGTTGGGGTGGCCATTTCAGTGAGAGGGCAGAGCCCGTTTATTAGTTCTGCCCTCACATATCTGCCATTTAACACTCTGCCCCCTTCTTTGCCACAGACCGTTCACTGTACTACTGTCCGGCAAACGGTACCGGAGCATACAGGCTCCGAGACAGCTTCTACCCCCAAGCCATAAGACTGCTAAATAGCCAATTAATGGTACCCGCACTATCTGCACTGACTCTATCTTGCACTGACCCTACACACACCCACTAGATTATATACTGAATACACACCATATACACACACAAACTACATTGTCACTCCCAAACAAAACCCACACACAACATAAACAACACATATATTTTACATTTTTACATTTTAGTCATTTAGCAGACGCTCTTATCCAGAGCGACTTACAATTAGTGAGTGCATACATTTTCATACTGGTCCCCGTGGGAATCAAACCCACAACCCTGGCGTTGCAAGCGCCATGCTCTACCAACTGAGCTACACGGGACTATATATATATATACACATTACACACACTTTTACGCTCATTATTTGCTGCTGCTACTCTGTTCTTTATTTTACTCTTTTTATTATCTATCCTAGTCACTTTACCCTGCCTTCATGTACATACAGTGCATTCGGAAAGTATTCAGACCTCTTGACTTTTTCCACATTTTGTTACGTTACAGCCTTATTTTGAAATGGATTAAATAGTTGTTTCCCCCCTCAACAATCTACACCAATACCTCATAATGACAAAGCAAAAACTGTTTTTTTTGGACATTTTTGGAAATGTACAAATGTACAAATAAAAAACGGAAATATTACATTTACATAAGTATTCAGACCCTTTACTCAGTACTTTGTTGAAGCACCTTTGGCAGTGATTACAGCCTCAAGTCGTCTTGGGTATGACACTGCAAACTTGGCACACCTGTATTTGGTGAGTTTCTCCCATTCCTCTCTGCAGGTCCTCTCAAGCTCTGTCAGGTTGGATGGGGAGCGTCGATGCACAGCTATTTTCAAGTCTCTCTAGAGATGTTAGATTGGGTTGAAGTCCGGCCTCTGGCTGGGCCAAGTCAGAGACTTGTCCCGAAGCCACTCCTGCGTTGTCTTGGCTGTTTGCTTAGGGTCATTGTCCTGTTGGAAGGTGAACCTTCGCCCGAGTCTGAGGTCCTGAGCGCTCTGGAGCAGGTTTTCATCAAGGATCTCTCTGTGCTTTGCTCCGTTCATCTTTCCCTCGATCCTGACTAGTCTCCCAGTGTCTGCCGCTGAAAAACATCCCCACAGCATGATGCTGCCACCACCATGCTTCACCGTAGGGATGGTGCCAGGTTTCCTCCAGATGTGACGGTTGGCATTCAGGCCAAAGAGTTCAATCTTGGTTTCATCAGACCAGAGAATCTTGTTTCTCATGGTCTGAGAGTCTTTAGGTGCCTTTTGGCAAACTCCAAGTGGGCTGTCATGTGCCTTTTACTGAGGAGTGGCATCCGTCTGGCCACTCTACCATAAAGGCCTGATTGGCGGAGTGCTGCAGAGATGGTTGTCCTTCTGGAAGGTTCTTCCATCTTCACAGAGGAACTCTGGAGCTCTGTCAGAGTGACCATCGGGTTCTTGGTCACCTCCCTGACCAAGGCCCTTCTCCCCCGATTGCTCAGTTTGGCCGGGTGGCCAGCTCTAGGACGAGTCTTGGTGGTTCCAAACTTCTTCTATTTAAGAATGATGGAGGCCAGTCTGTTCTTGGGAACCTTCAATGCTGCAGAAAGTTTTCGGTACCCTTCCCCAGATCTGCGCCTCGACACAATCCTGCCTCAGAGCTCTATGGACAATTCCTTCAACCTCATTGCTTGATTTTTGCTCTGACATCCACTGTCAACTGTGGGACGTTATATAGACAGGTGTGTTTCTTTCCAAATCATGTCCAATCAATTGAATTTACCACAGGTGGACTCTGTTAATTATTTATGCATAGTCACTTTAACTCTACCCACATGTACATATTACTTCAACTATCTCAACTAGCTGGTGCCCCCGCACATTGACTCTGCACCGGTACCCCCCTGTATATATAGCCTCCCTACTGTTATTTTATTTTACTTCTGCTCTTTTTTTCTCAACACTTTTTTTGTTGTTGTTTTATTTTTACTTTTTTTGTTAAAAATAAATGCACTGTTGGTTAAGGGCTGTAAGTAAGCATTTCACTGTAATGTCTATACCTGTTGTATTCGGCGCATGTGACCAATAGAATTTGATTTCATTTCATTTCATTTTAATCAAGTTGAGTCTCATAGCAAAGGGTCTGAATACTTAAATTTGCAAAAATGTCTAAACACCTGCTTTCGCTTTGTCATTATGGGGTATTGTGTGTAGATTGATGAGGAACATTTTTTATTTCATTAATTTTATAATAAGGCTGTATCGTAGCAAAATGTGGAAAAGGTCAAGGCTTCGAATACTTTCAGAATGCACTGTATCTACCTTAAATACCTTATCCCTCTGCACATTGATCTGGGACTGGTACTCCCTGGTATATATCTCCATTCTTGTGTATTTTATTTTATTCCTTTTGTGTTACTATTATTCATATTATTTCTTTTACTCTGGATCGTGGGAAGGGCTTGTAAGCAAGCATTTCATGGTAAAGTATACACCAGTTGTATTCGGCAGATGTGACAAATACAAATCTTTTTTTTTTTCTTTTTTTTTTGTCCTTTTACATTCTACCTTAATAAGCTGGTATTTTCCAGTTAACCATATTGTTTACCAGTTAACCATATTGTAGCGACCATAACCCAACACCAGAGCCATTGCCAAGAAGTTTGGACCTTGTGGCGTAACGGTTAAGGTGTTGGCTTGATAGTAGCTGGACCCTGGTTCGAGTCCCAGTTGGGGCTACCCCCTGAATTTACTACAATATATTCTCACAGTATACTAAATCCAGTGCTATTGTTGCTGCTTCTTCAGTCAAAGAAAAAGGGATCATTCTCTTATCCTCCTTGAGTGCTTGTGTTTGTTCCCTGGTAATATAGGTTAAAGTCTCTCAGCTCAACATGAAAATAATCATCAGTCGGTAACAGCAGATCAGTAGTCTCAGTCCTGCACAAACCCTTGGCAGTCAAAAGCTGGTTGTCATCCGCTATGGGAAGTGACATGTATTGTTGCATTGCGCTTAAGAGGTGATGACACTGACAGGCAGTGTTATGTGTTGACAATAGGATCTCTCTATGGGGATATGAGACAGGAGAGGGGATATGGCTTGTGTTGAGCCCAGGTGAGTCTCTGACTCCATCTCAAATGTCACCCTTTCTTTCCAATTGTAGTGCACTACTTTTGACTGAGCCTATGTGGCTGCCAAAAGTAGTGCACTATATATAGGGTGTCATTTGAGATTTGTCCTGAAACTCATGACAACATACTCTAAACTAAAGTATCCTAATCCCAAAACAACTGGCATGCCAAAACACACGCAACACCCCCACTGTAGGGAGTGTGTCAGACTGGAGTTATGTAGAAAGAGGTTCCTTTGTGATATTTGGTGTCTAGACACTTACAGAGGCACTGTCTGTCGTGTCTCCATGACCAGACTTGACTACTG
Organism: Coregonus clupeaformis; assembly: GCF_020615455.1. Taxonomy (NCBI): domain Eukaryota; kingdom Metazoa; phylum Chordata; class Actinopteri; order Salmoniformes; family Salmonidae; genus Coregonus; species Coregonus clupeaformis. The sequence continues at coordinate 3,193,817 of NC_059219.1, forward strand.
TAACCGTAAAATCTCTACCGAGACACACACACGCCCCTCGATGTGGAAACTATACTGTTTGGCTTACCGAAGTTCCATCATCTTGTCATGCAAAGAAAAGAGTGGGATTATTTGAGTGCGACCAGAGAGCATACATTCTTCGGGACTGTGTGTGTTTAACACAAACATAAGGCCGGCAGCAAACATACCAATGTCTGGTGATGGACAGATCTATTTGACATGGCTTGTCATACAGTACAAACACACACACACACACAAGCACGCTCGCACATACGCACACACACTGGTTTCCTTGGATACAAAGAACAAGACTTCATCACTTCTTCAGCCCCACACAAATCACACAAACACATCCATGCTAATGTGTGATCAGTGCTGATTTAAACTGCAGCAGTGTGTTTGGCTGCTGTAAATATTTCCACCAACAAGACCATTAGGAAAAGCCAATTACAGTGAGAATGATTAGCAATGTTTCTCTCTTTCGTTCTCTGCTTTCCTCAGCAGCTGTTCGGCCTGCCCTGTCTGATATGAATCATGTTAGAGCCAGATGCTCAATACCCCTGGATTGATTA